>NC_072740.1:95571224-95871224 GCF_026930045.1 Uloborus diversus | reverse complement strand
GAAACATGTGCGGGCATTTAAGCCGTAACGGTTAAAGCAACCTTCTATGTGAAATAGTTCAATATTCAAAGATAAAAACACTTATTTTCAATCTAATTTATTACTTTTCTAGAATGTTCGTTTCAATCGCTACGTGAGATCTTCGTCATTCTTTAATCAAATTCCATGCTTTGCGAATAATTTTAAATCGTATCATTCTGGTTAATGACAAACCATAGAAGCATGATCTTATTATTATTATTATTATTTTTTTGGCAAAAAGCTTTTTTGCTGTTTTTTACTACACATTCCTTCAATGAATAGCTTTCGAAAAGGAAGGCGCAATTGTTAGGGTTGTTGGGGTGTCGGGCTGTTAATTAGAATGGCGCCAATTCGAATCCGTGCCAATAAATATCTCTTTAATGTTTCTTTTTTTCCCGTCAGATGCTCACATGGGCAGGACTGTATTTGCCACAACCTGTGTTTTTACATGCACAATTATTGCTTTTTCACGAGTCACTACTCAGTCACACTTTTAATGATATTTATGTTTGAATTGAAAATATGTACGACCAAAAGGTCAGCGATGATCAAATTATCACAACGTTGTATTTAACGAGGTTTTGTTACTGATGTCTTTAAATTACATGCCTTCTCTTCTGCGCTTACTTTTTTTTTTCGGTTCTTCTTCATAATGTTCTTCCTTTGAAATTCTTAAAGAGCGAAATACCTTATGAAACGATTCGAAGCACAGTGCGGAGTTCCGCACGGGTCGACTAGTCCTTATATATTGTTTCTGTAGCCTGTTTTTGGTTTCTACGCCAAATTTCCCTCAATTCTTCATCGATTTCTTTGATTTACGGCTTATTTTATAGCTTATGGTGCTGGCTACTGACGAAAAATAGACCCAAGGTCTGAAAATTGTTTCTTTTAGCCGAAAAACCTGTTTTAAAGAACCAGAATGAGGTTTTCGGTCAAACTTATAACTTTAATTTGCGCTATGAGCTGAGTAGCTTGATCGGCAGAGGGTTCTCTTCGTAACCAGGAGATTACGTGTTCGGGCCCACGTCCGAACAATCTGCACCAAAAAAATTAGAGAAATATCGCGCATTACATGAACACTGAATTAAATGAATAACAACTGTGAGGGAATAGAATAAATGAGAAGGAAATGCTCCTTGCGGAAATGAAAACATTCAGTGATTTTGTGCTAAATGACTTCGAAATTGCACGTGTTTTTTTTTTTTTTTTTTTTTTTTTTTTTTTTGAAGCTTTGGCTCTGGAAAGAAAATTAAAGCATAATGTAAGCGAAAATATAAATAACAGGTTTAAGATTTAGGACTAAAATAGAATTGTTTTTTGTTCAGAAAAAAAATAATAAATCGTATATTGAAATATATATTCTTCTAATGAGTTTTTGACTCTTTGTACAAATAAATAAAATACTACCTCAGTTTGAAGGGTAAAATATATATTTTTTCTTCTTTTTGCTAAAAAACAAATAGCTTATCACATTTTTACTACATTCGAAAGCATAGTTCAATTTATTTTGTATTTTAACCGTGCTGTTAAATGATGAACACGTGCTGCCATCTAAGTTATAACGGTTTAAGCAGCCTGCGATAACAAATTGTAAAAATTTTCAAAAATAAAAACATTTTTCTTCAATATCTTATCTTATATATTAGTCCCCTCTCATTTTAAAACTTATCAGGCTGGCCAATGACGAAAAAAAGACTTACGGTCGAAAATTCAAGTTTTCGAAATCGCCTCTTGCTGTTTCAAAACCTTGATGCTGCCTGTAGTTCTTATGCATTTTTTAAAGCAAAGTTCTAATGCAGTTTTAAATTTTTTACGTCGCTTTCGGCAAAAAAAAAAAAAAAAAAAAGCCTGTGTGTGTGTTTATATTTTAATAAAGCTTAACAGCATTGGACTTAGTTTTTCGGTTTAATTGATAAGTTTTTTTCGGTAGAGCGTTCGGCTATAAACTATCTGAACTTCGGACAAGCTTGGGCTGTCCGACATAATATCAAATTTATATTAGTATTACGCATTACATGTGCTCATAACATACACACCTAATAAAATAAATGCAGTGGGAATGCTACTTAGTGTTTCGACTCCTTTATGCAGGCTACAGTTATCATTCGGATAAGTTGATTGTTAATCGAACTGTGTTCTTTGACTACATCCAGACCACTCAACATAATGTAAGCATAAAAATGTATTAGATTTACCTAAAGAAATCCTTTTTGTGCAGAAAAACATTTTTATTCTATGCTAAAATGTAGATGTTTCTAATAGCAGTGTTCGACCTTTTGTACAAATGAAAAAATACTACGCCCGATTAAAACAACGAGTTTCACTCAGTAAACCTTTAATTTTTTATTCGCGCGAATACGATATAAAGCATTAAAAGTATTATCAACTTCATTAGCAAGAAATTATTTTCTACTCCTCTGCTTTCTGCTGAAAAAAAAATACATTTTGTCTACGTTCGAAAAATTACACTTAAGAACGGACTCAGTTCAACTGGTTTTGGTTTTGAATTTTAAGTGTTCGATTAAAAGAGAAACATGTGAGGGCATTTAAGCCGTAACGGTTAAAGCAACCTTCTATGTGAAATAGTTCAATATTCAAAGATAAAAACACTTATTTTCAATCAAATTTATTACTTCTCTAGAATGTTTGTTTCAATCGCTACGTGAGATCTTCGTCATTCTTTAATCAAATTCCATGCTTTGCGAATAATTTTAAATCGTATCATGCTGGTTAATGACAAAACACAAATGCATGATCTTATTATTATTTTTTTTTTTTTTTTTTTTTTTTTTTTGGCAAAAAGCTTTTTTGCTGTTTTTTACTACGCATTCCTTCAATGAATAGCTTTCGAAAAGGAAGGCGCAATTGCTAGGTTTGTTGGGGTGTCGGGCTGTTAGTCAGAATGGCGCCAATTCGAATACGTGCCAATAAATATCTCTTTAATGTTTCTTTTTTTCCCGTCAGATGCTGACATGTGCAGGACTGTATTTGCCACAACCTGTTTTTTCACATGCACAATTATTGCTTTTTCACGAGTCACCACTCAGCCACACTTTTAATGACATTTATGTTTGCATTGAAAATATGTACGATTAAAAGGGGAGCTATGATCAAATTATCACAACGTTGTATTTAACGAGGTTTTGTTACTGATATCTTTAAATTACATGCCTTCTCTTCTGCGCTTACTTTTTTTTCGGTTCTTCGTCATAATGTTCTTCCTTTGAAATTCTTAAAGAGCGAAATGCCTTATGAAACGATTTGAAGCACAGTGCGGAGTTCCGCACGGGTCGACTAGTAATGAATTGATTTTGTAAACAAATTATTTTGATTGATTACATCTCATCTGCAAAACATAAGGTGATTGTACAAGGAGGAAAAAAAATCTTATCAAATTTGTTGTTGTTTTATTTCACTACAAAACATATTGTATGAGAAAAATATTTATGAATATTTATAATGGAATTAGTTCGTTTAGCGCAAAAATATTTTAATAGTACTTTAAAAAGGATTCTCTTTAATTTCAAAAGGACAACCAAAACTTTATTAAAAATTATGATTTTTTAACATTATTCTGTCAGCTTTGCATTCATATAAATAGGGTCTTATTATCTCATGAGAAAATTGTAATTTGCCCCAAGACCCCAAGTTTTGAGAGGCTCTCAAAACGCTTTTAAACCAATATTTTGTACTTTGTTGAATCTCAAGGGCTTGTACGCATAGGAAAATATGTACTTTTTGTTCGCTGTTGTATATTTGATGTCTGGCAAAAAAAATCTGGGTAAAATTGCCACGCAACGTAGTTAGAGTTTAATTTTTTAAACCAAAAATTGTGTACTACTTTTTTTTTAAACTGAATTTTACTTTGTAGTTATTTGTTTATTGTCGCTGAACACTTGTAACTGAGTTACACGTATCATGCTCTTTTCGCGGAACTCCAGAATTTCAAAAAATACTAACTGGGAAACGCTGATCTAGCTAATGTTACAGTCAACTTGGGCTTCAGCGCCTTATTCTTCAAGACTTCTTTTTGACATTTTAATACATAATTTGAATAACTGTACTCATCTTTCCTTCACAATAAAACAATCGTCTCCTCTATTAACATTACCTAACAGTACAAGAAACAGTCACTTCAAAGTGACATCACTGTAATTTTATAACATAAAATACTGTATACATTTTGTAGTAAGTTCCCGCCCTAAGCCAGGGCTAAGGCTCCTATATAAGGGGAGCTGACTTATCCGACATTTTGGTTCCAAAATTGTCGGGGGGAAAAAATAAACATTTGTACAAAAGCCTCATTGCAGAAAACTGGTGTCAAAGCTTTAAGTGTGTTGCCCGATTGATGTTTGATTATTTTATTCTGTGGATGAATACAATTTAGTTAATACAAATTAAAAACAAATAAGGTATGAAAATGAGGTTTATTACCGTAAACATTTCCCGATACATTTTAGCTGAATTTGTAAACGAAGTTATCTTTCAAAATTTACCTAAAGTGACATTTTACTCAACTTATCATCAATTATTTTACGACTTAGCAACCAGCGAATATTATGACGTATTTATAAATACTAGAAACGAGGTTGGATCCAATTCTGTCTTGGAACCAAAATGTCGGATAAGTCAGCCTGTCTTTTTCAAGGGGCTCTAGCCAGGGCTAAGGCAGAAATACATGAACTACACCACCAGCTCAGTTATTCCATCCGAGGACTGTAGTTTCGTGCTTTACTAGCACTCATCAGCCCGGAATAGGAATCACATGAGCTGGTGGCGAAAATCCTCTTAAGGGAGCCAAGAGAGCCAACCAAACTTTTAGCTAATGTAAAATTAGAACACCAGATGAGTGACCGCAGCAATGGTGCGGTTCAACTCAAAGATTGATGGCAAGGCAAGGTATTTTAGCACGAAACTGCAGTCCTCGGATGGAATAACTGAGCTGGTGGTGTATTTTATGTACTGTATACATGTATGTTTGTCCCCAGGTACTGCTTTGATTCGAACAATGCGTTCAGTGATGCTTCAGTTCGAAGTGCCATTCTGGAAGAAATGAAATTTTTCAAGCTGTCTGGTGGAAATACCATAGTAGACAATGGATCTGTTGGACTTCGAGCGAAAGATCAAGCGGAATTCTTAAGAAATCTTTCAGCTGAGAGTAACGTAAATATAGTTCTTGGAACTGGTAAGTGTAAGTTGCACCAGACGACCTGTTATTTATTGTGGTTAGAATCAGGGCTGCGGAGTCAGAGTTGGAGTCGGACAGATTTTGGGGTAAAGGAATCGGGGTCATTGGTAGAAGGTTTAAAGTTCCAAGAGTCAGAGTCGGTTATTTTCTCTCATTGTCCGCAACTCTGCTAGTGCCCGCGGACTGATTTCGGGGCTGTTTTTGGGTTAAAGGAGTCGAAGTTGGAATTGAAGGTTCTACACTTTCCCGAACCGGAGTCGGTCATTTTCCCTCCGACTCCCTAGTCCTGGTTAGAATGAGAGTGGAGCAGGTCATCCTAACATTATTTTGAGTAATTGAAGATTTTGTAAGAACATCTCCAAAAATCTGGACTTCGTAGTTTTTAATTTCATTAGAAGGATTTGTATTTAAAGATAAGTACTTTGATTTAATTACATACTATTATGCATCAACTTATATCGAAAGTTGCTTGTACCCAGTTTTAAAGTAACTTTAAATGACTTACATCACTGTCATTCTACATTTACGATGGGTTTACTGAAAAAAGTTAACAACCAACAGTATCAAAAGTTTAGCACCATTCAAATAATATTCGCATTACGTTTTCATCACTGCAATTAAAATTTTCCTTTTTAGAATTGCTCTCTATTACGAAATACTTCATGAAACTTTTGGTACTGCTTTCAAATATGACTATTGCAAACATATTTTTCAATACGCAAAAACTACAGTGTTGCTCAATGGTGACTACAGGTCATTTTTACAATCAGAAGTTTTAGATACTTTTTGCTAGAAAAAGTGTCGTTAAATGTCGCCAACAGGATATTTTTCCTTTTCGCCAAAATATTTATTTTTAAAGGGGAAAAAATTGCTTCTGATGTTTGGCCTTTAACTTAGGGCTAGAAGTTTCAAACAAAAAAAAAAAAAAAAAAAAATGTTAACGCAAATTTATACACTGGAAAGAAACTGCGGTACTACTAGAAAATCTCTAGGAAATTGGGCTTCCATAAAGGTTTCTTGTAACAATGAAGCTTCTTCTTGGCTTACGTTGATAATGTTGCTGAAGAAGAATCTGTATCGTTTCTAGAAATCTCTAAGGAAGTCCAGTTTTCTAAAGATTTCCGGGATGTACTGCATTTTTTTTTTTAGAGTACTAAGGCATACATAACAGTTATTTAGCCACTTAATTTATTTCTTAAAATACCACTTAGTGATTGCTTAAAATAATGAGCCTGTGGATATACCGCTTGAACAGGAAGCTACTACAACGTAAAATAAAATTAATTGTTTCATCAATTTTGTAAACTTAACCAAGACACATTTCTGACAGTTTTTTTGTTCCTGCGTAATTGGAACTACAACTCATTTATATTTAAATAGTTCAACGAAAATGAAATGGACTTGACTTAATAAAAAATAACGAAATTACGGATTTAATTTTTCAGCGTAATCATAAACTACAGTGAACAGCAAATAGATAGTCATAGGGATATGATTTTCCTTGTAAAAGTTTTCCGACTTGACCTTACCGAAACGTTTAAAATATCGTATTTATGTTGTTAAATACTATTTTCCTTGAAGCTCGTTTAATCGTATTACTCTAATACAAAGCATTTAATACAAGTGGAAAACCAGTCTACGGTAAGAGAAGGTTGTCCGCAGTGTATGCCATTTACCTTGAGAAACTGTATCCCAATCTTCAGTTTTATGCTTTCCTTATCAAGTTTTACGATAAAACTTGAAAACCAATAACCAGATAGACTCTCGTGTCGTATCACTTCTTAAGGCTAAAACTAATTACTGACATTGACATTGTAGATCACTTAAAACTCAATGACAGTGAAGCTTTCTTTTTATTTAATATATCATGTACGCGATATGCATTTAAATTTTGAGTTTTAAGATGTAATTGTGTACAAAGCCCGATTCAGAATTTTTTGGATAGATACATCTATTGAGGCTCCATTACACTTAAATTGCACAACCAACGACAGTGCTGTATAAATGCAAGAGTGCACCTTTTCTGTTATTGCATAACAGTGCTGGTTAAGGTACACTGATAGGTTAAACTAACTAAGGGATACACTATATTAAAAAATGGCTGTTTTAACATTAAAACCCTCTTTCTATAACGCCCTTGATTTTAAAGATCGTGATTACCAAATTAAAGCTGTATTTTCGTATCATTTTCTACATGGTTTGTGTATTTTGGAGGAACCTATTGGGCCCCCTTAAAAATTCTGTTCCTATATCTTTCTGAGTTACTATTAGATAACATTCCATATCGATATTATACGTATATCATATCCCTTATCTATTTTAAGCAGTGTGCCTCTATTTTTGCTACCTTGTTTAAAGCTACTCTAAGGGAATTATTCGTTTAAACGCTCTGTATTTTTCAAAGTGTCATGTGTACGATCACCTGCTAGGAGAGTCGAAGGTACCCGGTTTGTTTTAACATTTTAAACGATGGGTTCTTCTTTTGATCTCATATCTCTTGTCCACGGTTTCAAAAGATTTCCATGTCACAGAAAATGACATTTGCTGCATGCAACTCGGAAACCATATTTTTACTTATATATTTGGAGTAAATGATAAATTTGACTGGTAGTCAAAGGACGCACAATATATGCACAGTGAATTCCAAGTACACATTGGGAACACGTTTGGAACATTTTAATTCAGAAGTGTTGCAGCGGCCTGAATGTGCCCTAAAATGTCGTAAGAAATGTCTCCACTAAAAAGTAAGTAGAGTGAAATGTGCTCCGAATGTGTCCCGCTCTGGATTTTTGTTAAATTCAAACTTGAGAACATATTTAAAAACAGATTGGGATATTTGAGAACCGATTAAGAATACTTTCAGGCACATTTGTAAAATCATCGCTTTCTTTTGTGCAAAAATAATTTCAACAACTAATTTTAACTAACAATCAACAGAATCTCTCAGCATGATACTACTAGAAATTTTGCTGCAATGAACCACTGTTGGCTGGTGTCGAGGAAGTCGTCAGAAAAGATAGCTATTCCTGGTCGAAAGCTGTCCGTTGTCCAGCGACGGTATATAGCTTCCCCGCGAGTTTGCTCTAAAATTAACAGCAAAACTTTTAGTATAAAATGGTCGAAGGTACATTCTAAAAGGTGTGCTAAAAAGTGTTCTAAACGAAGGGACATGTGTCAGAGTCAGTGGACGAAAAATGTTTTCAAAAAGGAAGTTGAACCAATTAAGTGTTCTGGAAATTTTTAATAAAGGTGTGCTTCAAAATGTTCTTTAAAAGGAGGCCAGTATCTGTGTTCAAAATGTTCTTTAAAAGGAGGCCAGTATCTGTGTTCAAAAAGTGTCTCAAGATTCGCAGTCAACCATTGACTGAAGGAGTTTGCATCGCACTCTACAAAAGTTCCAAGTCAGACTTAAAAACCATACATTTTTTCTCATTATCCAGGCAAAGGACCCATGGCAGCTTTAAGGAATTCTCTTAAGGTGTTTATTGTTTTTCTGGCAGCTGGGATCATTAGAAATGGATGGTTCTTAATGTACTTCCAAAGATAAAAGTTTAATTCTCTAATGATATGACGGGTTTTTAGACTTGAACGCACGTTTTACTGTTGCAGCAAATGAACACCTCTCATAGCCATTCAGGGTAACTTTGTTTGACCCACAATTTTTCTATTTTTAACTGCCACACTGAAATTTTAATAGTAGTACTATGTCTTGTTTTGCATAAAATTGATGAAAAACTGTTAAAGTATAGTTATGAAATAGATTTTTACACTTTTTGTAGTTAACTGCTTACCCCTTTCAGATTTTCGGTTACCCCATGGGGTATGCGTACCATCGTCTGAGAGCCATTGCTTTAGCTCACAATTTTTTTTTTTCCATCCCTATTTGGTATCTTTCCAGAGATTAATCCAATTTGAACAAAGCATCTTTTTTTCAGACAAGACGTCCCAAACTCGTGTTGTTATCTTTCAATTTTTAGCAGCTTTAAAACTATTAAAATGCCTACAAGGAAATTCGAAGGAACATACATAAAACCTGATCTAAAAGGAGGATTATCTTCGAGCAAGTTTTTGAAAAAATCTTTTGACGTGATAAAAACTAAACGTCATACGTTAGAACCAAGAACTTTGTTATTTTTAATGCTCAATTTAATTCATAATGTTCTTTCGTTAAATGAAGTATTTTGACACATTTTCTTTTTATATGATATCTATTGAGAAATTAATAAAATCTGAATATCTTCGTATTCTACATATATCAAAAATTAATAAATGAGTAGCAAAGTTATATGGCACCATTGTTTTATTAAATTCAATTATCTAGACCGACCAGGGATTCTCAACCGCTGGTCTGAGGAAAAACTTGACCGCACACAGTCCTCAGAGAGTGGGCATTAAAACTAAAAAACAGAGATCTTCTAAAAAGAAAAGAAAAAAATAAATAAAAATAAAATATTTTTTACAATATTTTTCATATTGATTTTGTGATTTCTTTTCATAATTTCCTGACATATTCTCAATGATTCATTTACTTATATATAGTATCTAGTTACAGTAATCATTTTCCGCACTCTTCAAATAAATAATTACTATCTTTAATAAATTTCACAGTAAAAATCTTACATTTAACTTATGTTACAGTACTTTAATACCTAATAACGTTTTTCTGTTTAAAAGGGAAAGAGAGAGAGAGAATTAAAAAAAAAAAAAAATCAAAGGTCCGTGATTTTTTTTACACAAATGTTTACCGATCTGTATGACTAAAAAGGTAGAACAACACTGATCTAAAAAACATTTCCAGTACTTTCCTTGAATTTGAAATTTTCTGTATAATTCATAACATTCATTCATTCATAACACTTAAGTTTTTTTTTTTTTTTTACCTGATGCAATGAAACAGAACTGTAAACATTGGTTATATAACTCAATGATGCAACAAATGTTTTTCCTCGTGCAAAAATTTGCTTTCTCTGTTAGTTTCGAAGCTGCTTGCAGTTATAGTTGCAATCTAAGGCGAGAATATTCGCCCGCTTTATATTTATTTATTTTATTTTATTTTCGACTCCGCCATCGCGGTCCTTCGCATCTGTAGAAGTTGCACTCAGTCGATGAATTTCAGAACTTTCCACCTGAAAAGAAATCTAATTGAGGTCATATAAGTTTTTGAAAGTTCTATGTTTTGTTTTACGGCAGGCAGGTTAAAAATATTTAAATATGGCACTATTCATTCTCAAAATGCATTATAAAGTCACGATGTTCAATATTGATGAAATGAAGTTCGTCTATTTACTCATCATATTATTTATTTATTTTTGAGACTACATCAATCAGTTAAAATCTGGTCAGTTTCAGTGAATCAAATTGAATGACACTTTTGTTTCTCTCTATCTCTCTCTCTCTCTGAGAAGAAAGAGAGATAGAGGGGAGGGTAGAGCTCTTCGCTTCTGCTCCATTTGAAAAAACTAACCTCAAGACTCTCGAGAAAATGAGCTATTATATTGAAGTTGAAATTTGTTCCCCCTCTCTCATTTTCTTTCGTGAAAACAAACTATTTTTTTGAAATGAACTTTTTTGAACTCTCTCTGTTGCACTCTGGTATGCTGTAGCATCGCTACAACTTTCCCCTCGAGAATGGTTTTTTGCTTTATAACATTCCATATATATATATATATATATATATATATATATATATATATATATATATATATATATATATATATATATGTGTGTGTGTAAGAACCGCCGCTCGGTTCTTATTACTAATCTTGTTGCAGTGTTGTGCCGTGCACTGTAAAAAAATTCCGAAACGTTACTGAGTATTTCCGAGTTACGTCTCGGGATTTTATTGGTTTTTACCCACTTCCTGGAAAAATCAAGTATCCGTGTCAAAAAGTTTCCTGAATTGCTACAAGTCGCACGAATGCAGATTTTTCACTGTTGTCAAACTATTTTTAGCTCCCAGTTTAAAGATTAACTGAACGTATTTATAAAGTGCATCGGTTTGTTACGTTCCGTCCATGCTAATTAAGCTTCCAAAGGGAGTGAGTAAGTGTGGACTACTTTGCTTTGCAAGAGTTGCAGGTGGGTAAAATTCTCGTCATTTACTTGCAATTCTGGCTTAGCTTCGGCCATGATTCCAATAATGCCCTTGGAACTACCTTGGTAAATCAGGAAGATGCCGAGCTATCATACTATTCATTCCTAAGTTTAATCTAAAGTTTCAAAGACACGACTGGCTTCTAACGGGAAGATTTCTGAATTTTTCAGGAAGCTTCCGGGATAATTTCAGGAAGGTTACTGAATTTCAGCAGAAAACGTTCCTGGTTTTTGCAAGTTCTGTTTCTGGCAGAAATTAGGCACATCAGCTGCCCATTATTTTCCAGGAACGTTTCTGAATCGCTTTTACAGTGTGATAATCCACCACGTAGGAAGAGGACAAAGCTACATTCACAAATCACATCTTTATTTTTACATGGAATATAACAGCAGGAACTTCTCTTCTAACCCCCTGTTTAGTTGTGCCACGATTTTTATATAGGGAATATCATTAAAAGGTTACAGATAATTATCCCTCGATCATGTGATCGCACGTGATCTATATAGGAGGAGCAGATTGCAATAACGAAATATTATTGGGCTTTGCACCGCAGACTGAGGCTGGCTTAAGTCTGGAGGGAAAAAAAGTGTCTGGTAGGTACTTTAAGGGGAATCTCATCTGAGCCCACAACATAGCCATATATGGTGTGAGAAGCATTTAAGTGTGTAATAAATAATGTCTGTGACTCATACGCGCTGACATATAAGTGAACAGAACTTAATATGGAAAAGGCCTAGCAAAGGATTTTTCATATATATATATATATATATATATATATATATATATATATATATATATATATAAGGCTCTTGGGGCAAGAAAAAACTCTGAGAGTTGTTAACCCCCTATCCTCACTGCTGTGCGCGTGTATTGTGTGTGTAAGAGAGAGAAAGAGAATGAAGCATTTTTTAATGGGATTGTTAATTTCAAACTGATGATGTTACAAACATGATCAAGTTATTTTGATTCTTGTACATAATGTGAGGATATTTATTGTTAAATAGGTTTCTACGTTTCAATGTCTCAAACTTCTTCTACATTGAATATGACTCAAGAACAAATGGCAGAGAAAATGCGAGAAGATATTTTAAATGGAGTTGATGGGACTATGGTAAAATGCGGGGTAATAGGTGAAGTAGGAGTTTCTTGGCCATTGGAACGTAAGTTTTCTGCATCTGTATTTTTAAACTTTAAGATAATTTATCTAGTGTCAAATTTAGAAGTTGTTGAACTACCAGTGCTTTGGGCCAAAATTTGATTTCGAAGTAATAATGTATATTTTTTTCTTAACCTCATTTGCTCTCATTAACTCATTAATAGCCACATCATGGAATTGATTAAATCAACTCCAATTTACTTTGAGTTAGTAATGAAACCAAGAAAATGTTTTTGAATCAAATCAATCAAGCATGACGCGTTTGGAGGCTTGGGAAAAGAAAAATATTTTCTTTTATTATAATTGGGCAAAATGAGTATTTTCTGTCAATTTAACTTGCCGTTTGGCGTCAACTGGTGGGGGGCAAAAATTTTGATTTAGTAATAAAAAGAATAAATAAATACAGCGAGAGAATTTTATAAGAATTGCTTCGAAATTTTGGTAATCGTGCCTTACTTTTTAGCACGCAACAGAGAGGTTAAAGTATCCAAAAATAACCATTTTTTAGTAAATTAAAAAACTGTTGAATATATTTCAGTTACCAGAGATTTTCCCAACAGTCCAAAAAAAGTAGAAAAAATATTTTTTAAAACGAACTTAAAATAGATTTTTTTCATTACAGACCGGAATAATTTTAACTTTTATAACTGTTTTCCATTAAAACTAGAAAGGAGAGGTATTTTAGCTCTAAGACTTTTTCGAAATGAAAAAAACATGCATAAATATCTCATTAACTCAGCATATAAAAAATTCTTTTGGGATCAAATCTTATTCAGTTTCTAAGAAAATTTCTGTTGCACCAGCTGCAACCATCCCCTTAAAAGCGATAGCACGCCTCTCATTCCCAAGAACTCTGAAGCTCCCCATCACCATTTCAAAAAAAAAAAAAAAAAAAAAAACAATTAAAAGCAAGAGAAGTCAAGGTTGTTAAAATCAAGCATTGTCGACACAAGTTTTCTTCGTGAAACATTGTTGTTTATTTGCAATTTCACAAGCGGCATGTATATAAAAGAATTGATTTTGTGGTTTGCCAAACACCAAAATTGTAAATCGGACTGTACCAGATGTTATAATATTTTCGTACTTGTAAGCCATGTTCTATATTCTACTCACACTTTGCATATAACGTCTTTTTCCCTTCTTTTTAAAGCTATGCTTCTTATCGCACTTTGAAGATGGGAGTGAAATGAAAAAAAAAAAAAACGACATAAAAAAAGCGTCCCACCTTTTACCTACAAAGCGCATGCGCGGAGCTTTGTTTATATTAACTCGTTTAACAATTCCGCATGCACGAAGCCTCCGTGACGCAATCGGCTACCACGTTAGGCTGTGAATTGAAAGGTTGGTGGTTCAAACCCACTCGAGAGAGTGATGTGAGGTTTTTTGAGCAATCACGATTGCTTATTGTTCTCACTTGACCGTCCTTGATGTTACGGTTCCTTTTTCAGCTTGGACCAGGGGCCTCTGCAGCACCACCGCCCGCCATCCTCCAGGCGCGGCGGTCCCCCCGGTCCTGAGCTATCCGCTTCTCCTGCTCGGAGGCGTCCATGTCCTACACACACGCACGCTCACACACATACAAACACACGACTTCACACACTCCTACACACACATACACACACTCATGCCTGCACACAGACACAAACACACATGCCTACATACACACGAACGCCTACACTCTCACACACGAAAGCCTACACACACACACGAACGTCTACACACACACACGCGCGAACGTCTACACGCACACGTGCGTACACATGCGCACATACACTTACACACACGCGCACCCACACACATGTGCCTACACAAATACACACGCGCATACACACGCTCGTGATTGCGAAAAACATAATTTGAATTCAAGATGGCAAAAAATTCAAATTAATGTATTTTTTATTTTTTTTATTTTATTTTATTTATTTATTTATTTATTTATTTATTTTTTTGCAGTCGCGTGACTGGCCAACCGGAGCTATGATTTTTGTTGAATAACATAAACTTATAATGTTGAAGGTGTATTGAAACAACAAATCAAACTAAGTTTCAGTTGAAACAATTAAATTTATCAATTCAACATTATGAGCTTATGTTATTCAATAAAAGCATAGCTGCTATCGGCAATCTGACTGTCTCTCCGACTCCCCCTTCATAGGTATATCATTCATTAAGAAACTCTCCACAGTAAAAGATTTCCAAGAGCAAAAGTATCATTACTCTTGTAGCGGATTCTTGTCGTGTCCGAAAAATATTGCAAATGAGGTGTTCATGACCCAACCCTATTTTCAAAAAAGGATGAATTTCAATATTTTTCATGTTATTGCTTTTTTATGTTACAGCTTTTGAGAAAAGGTCAATAAGGGCTTCAGCAATAGTTCAACAAGAAACTGGCTGTCCTGTGATTATTCATCCTGGTAGAGACAGAAAATCGCCCGAAGAAATTGTGAGAATATTTCAAGAAACCGGTGGGAAAGTCTCTAGGGTGGTTATGTCCCATCTTGATCGTAAGTTAAGATAATATCTGATTACATAAAAAATACAACATTGAAAGTTTTAGTTCATTACTCTCCTCTTGCAGCACTATTTATTTATTTATTTATTTATTATTATTATTATTATTTTGTGTGTTTTATTTATTTATTTATTTCTTTGTTTCACATGAGGCTCTTATTGTAGATGAAATTAGAATATTTTTACGTGAATGTTTAATCAAGTAATTCTTTATAAAGTGAGATCACTGTAACGTTAACGTACAAGATGTTGCGTATTATTTAGTAATGCTTAAAATATTGAGATAATGTTGTTCTTCATTTAAAAGTGAATACTTAAAACACTGTGATAATGTTATACTTCATTAAGAAGCTAAAAATAAATAATCTCGGGAATTTTTTAAATATTACAACTCTATACACAAATCACACATAATATGAGGCAGTGAGAAGCAAAGAGATGTAAGCAGGCACTTTCAAGTTTTGAGTAAAATGCGTTTAAAGATAACGTCCTAGGTAGGCTTTCATTGAATTTTTTCTCTCTAAATCATGGTGTATAGCAGCACCTACCAGTAATATCTCTTGCCTCAAAACAGAGAAGTTCCCCTACTATTTGTACTGGTTATCTCCAAATTTTTAATTTTACCACTTACATCCCTTTGCTTCATATTGAAAATACATTTAAGAAGAAATATTTTAATAAATAACTTACAGACATCAATTCTTCGTTGTATCAAAGATCTTGGATTGCTTTCGTTTTGTATGAGGTTTTTTCAAAATATAGTTCTCCATCTTAGATATGCTAAGAAATTCTTTTTTCCGCTTTGTTTCTTCATTCAAAATAATAATAATAATAATAACTTTATCGTGTCCATCGTTTTTGCTGGGTATATCGTAGTGCGGCCTAATATTGTTATTTTCTGAAATCCTTTAGCCGTCAAATAACTCCTTTCAGTAAAAATGTTTTACTTTCGATAGCCAAAAAAAAAAAAAGTTGAATACTTGTTTTCTCGAATCATTTTTTTTTTTTTTTTTTTTGAGAATTAGGAAAAAAAGTTCAAACTGAATTTTACAAATGCTAGATAGTAATGAAAGCTTTCATTTTTGACGTTTGAATAACGGTTTATGTATGGAAGCGCAAATGAGATTTAATGCATCGGTTGCTATTA
The DNA here is from genome assembly GCF_026930045.1 of Uloborus diversus. NCBI lineage: Eukaryota > Metazoa > Arthropoda > Arachnida > Araneae > Uloboridae > Uloborus > Uloborus diversus. The sequence goes on along the minus strand of NC_072740.1, from coordinate 95,855,107 downwards.
ACGCCATTTTGAAACAAGTTCTTCAATTTATCGTCTCGGTGGATTTTATTTTTAATTAACTTCTTTTAGGTACATTGTTTACAAGAGAAGATCTAGTTGAATTTGCTGCTTTAGGTACCTTTTGTGAGTTTGATCTGTTTGGAATCGAAGTATCGCACTATCAGCACAATACTAATGTGGACATGCCAAGCGATGCCCAGCGTGTAGATCATATTCACTCCCTTATTAAGGAAGGATATGGAGACAAAATTGTTGTGAGTCATGATATTCACACAAAGCATAGACTGGTAAGAAATCTAGTTGAAATTGAGAATAATCTTAACTATTTCTATGAATGAATTTACAACCATTAGTATGTACAGTAAAATCCCGTTACAACGAATTCGTTGCAACGGGAGTGTGTGTTCAATGTGATGGAACTTAAATCGGAATTGAAAATTTATTTCGTTGCAACGGATATTTCGTTTCATTGGTATTCGTTGCTACGGGATTCCACTGTGGTAACATCTAATGAACTGAACACTTGTCCCGGAAAACATTTACAGTCGGACCCCGGTTTAATGAACCTCTATTTAACGAATTTCGCGATTTAGCAAATTTTTCTTTTTTCCCAACTAAAATAATGGCAAAATCTCCTATTTACTGAATAATAAACCTCGAATTAACGAATTATTTTATTTTATTTATTTATTTATTTATTTTCATTTCTTTTGATTTGAGTTAGGAAATATTGTATGTTTTCTAAATGAAATATCCATCCAGTCCGAAACAGAAAGACTTCTCTTAACATTTTTAACAGGTGAGGGGCAACCAATGAATAGTATTTCTGATGCAGAAGGGCGGTAAAGAAAAATCCCATTAAAACTTAAATTTAAACTTTTTCAAACGCTTTACATGGCAAGGAAATTGTAAAAACATATCTCATGCAGCAGGCTGCAAATGATGCATTTTCGTCTCTCCACAAAGTCGGAAGAGAACTATTTCAAGTCAAGTATCAAGGAAATTATCAAACATCTGCTACTCAATAATTTAAAATTTCAAATTAATAAGTGTGTAAGAAGTCGCGGAATGCTGAATAAAAAGTGTACAATTTCTAATCATGGATATTTTTGTGGAGTTGCTTACTAGGGCTTTTAGATAATGTAAGTGCATTTTTTTTCATTCACCCCGATATTACGAGTAGCCCTGATTTAACGTATAAAAGTTTCGATCCCGAGGAATTCTTTAAATCGGGGTCCGACTGTATTAATATGCTCATTCCATTGTTACGGGCGTGACATTTGTAGGGGAGACCGGGGTTAGTTGTTACAATTTTTTTCAATATTTTTAACGCTAAACTATATCAATTATTTACACGCGTGAAACTTTAAAATGCATTTAGATTGTTTAACATTCATAACATATTTTTTAAAAAATGATTAGAAGCCACTACTCCAAAATATTTCAAGTTTTCTGAATAGATGTAGATTGTAACAACTTACCACACCACTGGGCATGTTGTTACAGTATATGGGGTTAGTTGTTACATGAGATATACTTTAGTAATGAAATGAATTTTACACATTTTCTGGTTTATTCTGTTAAATTTTAAAACTTCTTAACCACGTTAAAAATCAAAAACTTTTTGGCTATCATCATCATTATCATTGTCCGCGAATTACAATTTTCACAAGCACTTAATTTATCAAACTTAGCACATAGGTCATGTGCCCATTTGTCACAATTGCGACATTGAAGCCGTTTAGTTGGTTTTTTGGATTCTGAGTACGCTTTAGAGCACTTTGTGCAGAACCAGTCTTCATCATCTTTACCCGAAGGATGCACTGTTTAGACGCACATTTTTGCTTGCTTTTTTTTTTTTTTTTTTTTTTTTGCCTTTGTGTCTGTTGGTTTCTTCTCTGTTAGACACGATTTCCTTTTCACAGATTTTTGTTTCCCAGCATCCCAGCTTCGGCTTGCAAAACATTTTTTACGGGTGTATCTGTTAAAGTGGCGCTGACCTATGGTTTCCGCTTGCAAACCGTCTTCACTTCTGCACTGCTTGCAGCGTTGGAGAAAGATCTATACATTCGAATAATACATTATTTATTATTACTAGTCGACCCGTGCGGAACTCCGCACTGTGCTTCGAATCGTTTCATAAGGCATTTCGCTCTTTAAAAATTTCAAAGGAAGAACATTATGAAGAAGAACCGAAAAAAGTAAGCGCAGAAGAGAAGGCATGTAATTTAAAGACATCAGTAACAAAACCTCGTTAAATACAACGTTGTGATAATTTGATCATCGCTCACCTTTTGGTTGTATGTATTTTCAATGCAAACATAAATATCATTAAAAGTGGCTGAGTAGTGACTCGTGAAAAAGCAATAATTGTGCATGTGAAAAAACAGGTTGTGGCAAATACAGTCCTGCCCATGTGAGCATCTGACAGGAAAAAAAGAAACATTAAAAAGATATTTATTGGCACGGATTCGAATTGGCGCCATTCTAATTAACAGCCCGACGGCCCAACAAACCTAGCAATTGCGCCTTCCTTTTCGAAAGCTATTCATTGAAGGAATGCGTAGTAAAAAACAGCAAAAAAGCTTTTTGCCAAAAAAAAAAATAAATAAATAAATAATAAGATCATGCTTCTATATTTTGTCATTAACCAGCATGATACGATTTAAAATTATTCGTAAAGCATGGAATTTGATTAAAGAATGACGAAGATCTCACGTAGCGATTGAAATAAGCATTCTAGAGAAGTAATACTTTAGATTGAAAATAAGTGTTTTTATCTTTGAATATTGAACTATTTCACATAGAAGAGTGCTTTAACCGTTACGGCTTAAATGCCCGCACATGTTTCTCTTTTAATCGAACACTTAAAATTCAAAAACAAAACCAGTTGAACTGAGTCCGTTTTTTAAGTGTAATTTTTCGAACGTACACAAAATGTATTTTTTTTTTCAGCAGAAAGCAGAGGAGTAGAAAATGATTTTTTGCTAATGAAGTTGATAATAATTTTAATGCTTTATATCGTATTTGCGCGAATAAAAAAATTAAAGGTTTACTGGGTGACACTCGTAGATTTAATTTGGCGTAGTATTTTTTCATTAGTACAAAAGGTCGAACACTGCTATTAGAAACATCTACATTTCAGCATACAATTTTTTTTCTGCACAAAAAGGATTTCCTTTAGGTAAATCTAATAAATTTTTATGCTTATATTATGCTGAGTGATCTGGATGTAGTCAGAGTTTAAAAAGAAAAGGAAGAACACACTTCGATTAACATTCAACCTATCTGAATGATAACTGTAGCCTGCATAAAGGAGTCGAAAAACCAAGTAGCATTCCCACTGCATTTATTTTATTACGTGTGTATGTTATGAGTACATGTAATACGTAATACTAATATAAATTTGATATTATGTCGGACAGCCCAAGCTTGCCCGAAGTTCAGATAGTTTATAGCCGAACGCTCTACCGAAAACACTTATCAATTTAACCAAACAACTAATTCCAGTGCTTTTAATCTTTATTAAAATATGAACACAAACACAGGCTATTTTTTTTTTTTTTTTTTTTTTTTTTTTTTTTTTTTTTTTTTTTTTTTTTTTTTTTTTGCCGAAAGCGAGGTAAAAATTTGGAAAACTGCATTAGAACTTTGCAAAAAAAAAACTTTGCATAAGAACTACAGGCTGCATCAAGGTTTTCAAACAGCTAGGTGCGTTTTCGAAAGCTTGATTTTTCGACCGTAAGTCTATTTTTCGTCATTAGCCAGACTGATAAGTTTTAAAATGAGAGGTGAATAATATATAAGATAAAATATTGAAGAGAAATGTTTTCATTTTTGAAAATTTTTACAATTCGTTACCGCAGGCTGCTTGAACCGTTATGACTTAGATGGCAGCACGTGTTCATCATTTAACACCACGGTTAAAATACAAAACAAACTGAACTATGCTCTTTTTTTAAGCGTAGCTTTTCGAATATAGTAAAAATGTGATAAGCTTTTTTTTTTTTTTTTTTTTTTTTTTTGCAAAAAGAAGAACAAATATATATTTTACCCTTCAAATTGAAGTATTAATTTTTTTATTTGTACAAAAAGTCAAAAACTCATTAGAAGAATATATATTTCAATACACGATTTATTATTTTTTTCTGAACAAAAACCAATTTTATTGTAGTCTGAAATCCTAAACCTGTTACTTATATTTTCGCTTACATTATACTTTAATTTTCTTACTGGAGCCAAAGCTTTAAGAAAGAAAAAAAAACGTACAATTCAGCACAAAATCACGTCTAGTTTTCATAACAGCAATGAGCGTTTCCTTCTCATTTATTTTATTCCCTCATATTTGTTAATTTGTTATTTACTTAATTAAGTGTTCATGCAATGCGCGATATTTCTCCAATTTTTTGATGCAGATTGTCCGGACGTGGGCCCGAACACTTGTTCTCCTGGTTACGAGGAGAACGCTCTGCCGATCAAGCTATTCAGCTCTGTCGGTCCTAGTGCAAATTAAAGTTATAAGTTTGACCGAAAACCTCATTCTGGTTCTTTAAAACAGGTTTTTCGGCTAAAAGAAACAATTTTTAGACCGTGGGTCTCATTTTCGTCAGTAGCCAGCACCATAAGCTTTAAAATAAAGTGTAAATCAAAGAAATCGATCAAGAATTGAGGAAAATCTGGCGTAGAAACCAAAAACAGGCTACAGAAATAATATATAAGGATTATCATTGTTATAATTTTTATTATTATTTATTCAACCATACATATTAACGACAAATTAATCATAGAATGAAAGAGGTCAGAATTATTTTTAATATTATTAATCAGAATTATTTTGTAATATTATTATTACTATCGTCATCCAAGTACAGTACTTTATATGAATTAAATCATGCAATAACACAGATCAGAAATACTACTTATCACCACTAGCGTTTTTAATCTTACTGCAGAATCTCTCTAGTGTCATGAAATTCATCGGCTGCCTTTCGTAATGAACTACCTGCAATTACTTCTTTAGCCACATCCAAGTATGTTTCTTTAGATGTTTTGCCCCTGTCCGTCTTGTTTTTATAATCCCCCGCCATATCACATTTAAAAAGAAAACGTAATATTAAATTAAAACTTGCATTGGGCAAGTTGTTACTTGTAACAACTAACCCCATCAAAATTGTAACAACTTGCCCCATACGACGCCACTTTAGTTATTGGCACATATTACTGGTATTATATCTTTGTACAAAACTTTTAAATATGTTAGCACTTACCTAAGAAAGTAGGCTTTCACGTGGTATAGAAATAAATTCGTTATCTGCAACGGCTTCGCCAGAAATAGAAAAATAACATCGGAAAGAAAAATTACTTCCAGACTCTAAAAACCGTTTTTCTTGAGCACTCTTCATGCTACTGACTGCAAGCACTCCAGTGATTGTCAGGGAATGTAGATGGGTGAGTGCTATCATCTACTGCAAGGAAAGTCAGTTTCTCCTGTCGGTTACTTTTAAATTCGAATGTAACAACTTACCCCGTGTAAGAACTAACCCCGGTCTCCCCTACTTTTACATTCGCACTTTAATCCAAGAGTTTAAACTTTGGTTTTTAATACATGCAGCAGAACTTGAAAAATCTACCAATTGGGAGCATACGTAGTTTGGATTTTCGAAAATAACCAAGATAATGCTGTTTAGTAAAAGGGTATGCCATTTATTTAAATAAAGTGGGTATACAATATGTACGTACGTAACATATACTACAGTTCATAACCCTAAAAAAACAGAGTTACATTTTTCACCAACAAAATTTAACAAAAATTAACTCTCATTGTTTATTGAATATATAAACTAGAATTTATTAAAATTTCATATTAGTGCGTTCGAGTTATTGACGTTCTACTGAATATATATGAATGTATATGGGCAGGTGTGTATGTTCCTTATACAAATCCACAGTTTACATCGGATTTTTATTAAATTTGGCACAGAGGTCTTTTAATGTTCAGGAATTAGCGTAAGAGTGTCTTTAGAAGTCTAAAAGAATCCAAAGAGCTCAAAATTTAAATTTTGTGTCGTAAAATTGCTTTCTTCAACCGGTGACGGGAAATTGTGCACTACTTTTTTCCCTTTCATTTTTACACAACTTTTATTTTTGAGGTAGACCGTGCAATGCCGGGCAATGAATGGGTTCTATATTAGTAGTTCAACAATGAGCATGATCAACAATGAATTTCTAATTGAAGGCTTACCGACATTTTACATGAAATTAGTTGAAAACAGCTATAATTCACGTTCTAATTACCTTGGAAAATTGGAAAAAATTTTATCTGATGTAGAAAAATCAGGGGTTTCCATGGATATTTTATTCTAATTTTATCAAGCTTTTTTTCGCTCTCCTACGTTAGAAGAATGCCATTTTCGAGTCCTAAAATTAAAACTTGAACGGTTCGGTTCTTTTTTGGCGTTTGAAAACCCCCCTTACATTCCAAGGCAGAGAGGCCCAAGTACCTCCCTGCCAAACTTGGTCGACATCCGACGTAAACTGGATTTGTAAGGGGAACATACACACACATAATATTCTTTGTTTTATTTATATCCTGAATGAGTCTTATCTACGAAAACTCATTGATTCAAAAGAACACATATTCAAATTTTCCTTCTTTTAATCCACTACTTATTAGATTTAAGTTCTTGGATATGAGAATATGAGGTGGGGAAATATTAGGGTTTTGGTTAAATTGAAACTCTTAACATACAGATTTTCGTTTAAAAGGGCACATATTCAAATATGGCGATATTTCCTTGCTTTTTTTATACAAATATTTCTTTCTCCAGGACGTAATGCGTTATGCTTTTGAGTTCAATTCTGTACTCAGAAAAAATGATGAAACTATTTTTCTGTTACCCTCATTTGTTTTTTCCACTTACTAAACATTTTTGAAAAATGGACAGGTTCCCTTTGTTAAATTAGTCCTTATTTGAAATTTCAACTCATAGCATAGAGTTTCTAATTAAATAAATAAATAAACTCAGCTATGAAGTTACAAACCACCAGTATGGTTTGTAACTTGAGTTAAATAAATAAGCAAACCTGCTATTATGCGACACATTCTAAACATCTTTTTTTTCTTATGCTAATCCAGAGCGCACGCTTGAAAACTAGAGTGAGCGAAAGAGTGTAAACAACCAGATTGAACGATTATCTCAGCTTTATCGCAGTTTTCACTGTATTTCCTGAAATGTTAAAGCATTTGAGGAGTTTACTTTCAAAACGGATTGTAATCCACTTTTGGAAAAAAAAATGTTTTTTATTTATTTATTTTTTTTTTTCGTTTTCAGAACCTCTAATATAAGCCCTATCGACCCATGAATTTCTATCTTCTCGAAGTGGTTTATATCTACTGTTAGAAAATGCGTAAACATTGGTTTTACCACCGAAACGGTGTATATCCATCCTCTTATTTCTCGCCAGGTCTTTTACAGCAAAATGGAACTTATCCCTCATTTGCCGGTATCCACTCATTCACTTTCATATTAAAAGCCCACGTATCCAAATTTGAATTTACCACTTCTAATTCAAACGCAGTTCACTAATAAAATAGCGGAGCAAAACACTGGCTAAGCATTTCTAATCAAGCATGATACCCGTCCGTATTAGGAGATCGCATCGCAGCACCTTGCGCCTTGTGCAAGTCAGTTAGGCAAGCGCAACCTCAAATTGTGATAACTAAATTAGTATTAAATAATTAATATTACTATTGAATTGTGATTAATTAATGATCTAATTGTGATTAGTTGTCATAAAAGCTGTGGTTAATTGTGATAAAAATTGTGATACATTAATATTAATACCTACAACGTTATTATTTGAATCGGCTTGGATGATTTCATTGTTCATACTTAATGGGATAGAAAGTCTTTTTTAAAAAAATGTTCCATGAAAAGAATAAAGTAAGTAAGAAGGAATCAAGTAGAGTAAAAAAAAAAGAATATATTAAAAAAATGTTGAATATTTTGTTTCAATCTAATAAAGTTTATTTCTGAAGAAAATACGTGTTTTTTTTTTTTTTTTTGTTTTGTTTTTTTTTTTTTTTTTGCAAAAGGGATTATATCCACTGCTTTACACCAAAAGGGAATATATCCAAAACAAAATTTTCAATTTAGGGCTGGTAAAATTGAGGAAACATTCCTAGACTTATGCCAATAGTCTACCAAAACCTTGTGAGAAATTCGAAATTCTAACAGTTAGTGTTTGTGCGTAAAACGCTTTTTCGTTTTGCCAAAAATATATAAAACTGGGTATAATCCGTTTTGAAAGTAAACTCCTCACTGAAAATCGTCTTTCACTTCTTATAGTGGTATTTATCATCGTTAGTAGTGATAATTAAGTTTACTTGTATCTAAGAACGAAGTTAAAGGCAATAAAAGGAAATAAGATTTATTTCTAATAAAGTCAAGTTTTAGCAATCAAGGATAGAAGTTTCGTGATTAGTCCTTGATCTTTCTTTTCCCATAAATTTCTGTTTATCTTTTTTCGGTTCTTTTATATATTCCAAACGTCATCCGAAAGAAAACTAATGATTCGTAATATTTCAAAAGTTATAACATAACGCATGAAACAATCAACAAAAATTAATTAACTGTCACAGTACAAAATGCACACAAATGTGATATTAAAAAAGAAAAATAATGTTTAAAAATAGTAACATTTAAAGAAAGATAAAAAAAAAAAATTATTGATTTTAAGGCAAAATAATCAAAAATGACAAACCTATTCTAAATGAATTCATTTAGCTATCTTTGGCATAATAAACTCATGTGTAAGATAAGATTCAGAGTATATTCATTCATAATAGAAGCACTTAAGTGTCTAAAGCCAATTCAAAAAGAAAGCTTAAAAAAAATCATTTATAAATCTATACTAATATTATAAATAGAGAGAGCGGATTTTTGTATGTTTATATGTTCCGCGTAATCTCCGGAACCATTGTAACTATGTGAAAAATTCTTTCACTATATGAAAGGTGCATTCTTACTCAGTTTGTCTTCGCTACCAGTTTATGTTTCGTACTATTTTATTTTTATACTAGCCTCCCGTCTCGACCCTGTTCGGGTTCAAAAACGTTCTATCCAAATTAATTATTATGTCGGGTCTTTTCGGTTTAAAGTTTAATAAATAATAAGCAACATTTTTTTGTTTCGTTTTTATGAGGTATGAGACAAATTGACCTACCTTATTGCCTGATCAAGAGAGGTCAACGTATTATTCCCACTGAATACGATCTTCCCGGATGTAACGCTGTGCTACGTATCGTATAGTTGTACGTTTAAACTTCAGATTTGATGATGGTGACGGTATAAGAAATTTTAATATGAAACTGTAATCACTTACATTGGAAAAAGAAATTTGTAGGGACAATGGAGATGCAAGGAATATGAACCAGCTGATCTGCAGATGTTTCAAGAATCATATTTTTCCTAAATCATATTATTACGTAGTGATTTTAATAGTAGTCCAATTTAGGGCAAGTTAAAATTACTGGGAAATCGTCTTTAATCTTAAAAGCATAAAGAGTGAAGTCATGATGAGTTCAGGGAATTAAGAAGTTCATGTGGGTTATGTACATTATACAGCGTTGTTGGGGCAAAAATAATCGAAGCAGTGAGAAGCAAAGGGATGCAAGTTGACTATTCTAAGTTTCGTGTAAAACGCGTTTAAAGATCAGATCTTAGGTAGGCTTTCAATGAAATTTTTTTCTAAATCATGCTATACAGCAGCACCTACCAGAGCTACTAGTACAATCTCTTGCCCCAAGACAGAGGAGAGGTTCACCTACCATTTGTACTAGTTATCTCCAAATTTTTAATTTTGCCACTTGCCTCCCTTTGCTTCTCACTAAATCAATTGCTCTCTCGCACATCCAGATGTAATTTTTTTGACAAGGAGTCTTGGTTTCAGGATAAACATTGAGGATAAAATCTTTTAAAGAGAATTTCTCAACTCATCTATGTTGATAAGATATCCTTTTCCAGGTATTTTTATGTTACTTACTTGTGATAAAAGACTCTAGTAATGCTTACCACCATCTCCTAAACGGGTTCTTCTTAAGGTACCAAGATCGTAAAGGACTCTAAAAAGGAGACGACTTTAATCAGGCTTAAAATATATCTGCACTAAAACCACTGTATAAGGGGAGCTGACTCTACCTTCATTTCGGTTCCGAAACCGTTGAGGGACAAAATTAGTATTTGTAAAAAAGTCTCGTAGCAGAAAACTGGTGCCCTAGCTTTAAATATGTTGCCTGATTGATGTTTGATTATTTTATTCTGTAAATGAAGAAGATTTAATTAATACACATTAAAAGAAATAAGGTATGAATATCAGGTTTATTACAGCAAACATTTCCCGATACATTTTTGTTGAATTTGTGATCTAAATCTTTTAATATTTACCTTAAGTGACATTTTATTCAACTTATCGTCAATTTTTTAAGACATTGCAACCAGCGATTATTATAACGTATTTATAAATGCTAGACACAAGGTTGGAACCAACTCAGTCTCAAAACCAAAATGTCGGATTGCTAGGCCTGTCCTGTTCAAAACAGATCGCAATCTGCGCACGTTCCTCTAGGGTACCACAGGAATAGTTTGATGAATGTCACCGGGTCAAATGCGAAGGTGACGCATCTCATTATTTTGTCTAAACCTTTTTGGCTTTTTAGGGCTTCGTTCTAATATATGAGATGCACTGTTGAAGAACTTCTTCCAATTACTCGTTTTTTCTTGTGGAACATGCGGAGTATTTCTGGAGGAGATATTTCAAATATTTTAAATGCAGAACTGTCAGTTTTTCCACCACTAAGTAAAGCCCCTGCAGTTCCGTAAAAATACATCGCAAAAGCTTGTTGCTCGAAGTTTTACAAATGTTGAATTTAAAATGTCCAGTTCCATCGGGTATGCCGATAAACATAAATTTGAGCTCCTGGTTTTCATGTACCAATCTTGTTTTTATAGAATTGTTTTCGTTGATTCTCTGCGGTGATAGAAAACAAAAGTTCTCCGTTGAGTTTTCGCTTCATTGACAAATTTTGCCTACTATTTAAATTATACTTTGGTTTATACCATTTGACTTTGAACGACAATCATAACATTTCTGCTGACGCTCTCCTTGCAATTTTTCGTCACAGAGATCTCTTTTAAATGTTTGTCATAAAGCATCTAAAAGTTGAAACACAATTTTAAATTATTTAAAACAATTCTCTCAGTTTAGGAGCGGAGTCAGAAAATTACAAGCATCAACTAAGGTTAGTTTCCAAGGTTTGTCGTCCTCTATAAAACCGAGTTCTATGCATAGGGCTTGATAGGTTAGCAGGACCTGTCCATTAACAGTCAAAAGACTTAGGAGGCATGTTGAATCCCAAAAATGCTCTAAATGAATCCTTAATTGACAGTATTGCAATCGGCTAGGATTGTTGTATATGTTACTCAGAGGTGAGTCTTTTTCAATCCCGGGATGCCTTTTAACCTCTTGTACTCGTTTTCTTCGGAAAACTTGCTTTTTTCGCTTACCTCTACTTTTTTTTATTTTTTTTCTTTCTGATAGGATAGTTGTGAAGTATATTATTCAATTATATTGTTTTAAATGCTTCAATACGGTCATCATGAAGGACATTTCTCCAAATAATTTTTATTTATTGCATCCACTTCTCTGCCAATTTATTTCCTATCTAATGTCCTATGTTTGTCATAGTTTTAACTCTTAACTTTGAATGTATGGTAATTACGTGCAATCACTCTTTGAGTTGAGAATTTTCTTTTCTAAATGTAAGAATTCATTAGCAGATGTTTTTCATTTCAATTTTAGCATAAATGAAAAAAAAAACTTAAAAAATAACCCAAAGTGCATGCAAAATTACAACTTTTAAAATCCCGGATTTATATCATCTATCTGCACTACTTGAATTCAAAAACTAATTTGCTCGAAGCGATTCTCAGTTATAATTCGTTTAAATAAATTTTGAAGCATGAACATTCTGTGACTCTGATTAGTATACAATGTCCAAGGCTAATAGACTGCTATATAAGTTATCCTATGCAGACTCAAATACAAGTAAAAGTTTCGTCTGTTCTTATGATGACATTGTGATTATCTTTTCTTTCACGTGTTTCTATCCCTCAGCATTCAGTTCAAAGAGAACCTTCAACCAGTCTGTCATTGAACGTGTGGGACTATTGCAGTTCGTTTTTTAGGTAAATGCGAATAAATCTACGAAACAAAACTGGTAGAGAAGACAAACTCTTGGTTTAAAAAATTAGTATAAATACATATGCATAATGTATAGCCTATGTCACTCAGTAAGAATTCACCTTTCATATAGTGAAAGAATTTTTCAAATAGTTGCAATGGATCCGGAGATTACCTCGAACATATGAACACACAGGAATCTGATCTCTCTCTTTATAATATTAGTATAGATAGATTTTTGTTCTGAAAAAAAAATTACTTGTACATATTGTGAATCTGACACTTTACATGTACAAACTATTACTCAATCAAAGAAAATTACTGCTACAGTTGAAGGTAACTAAAAATCCATGAAGTACAGGGTGATTATAATTAAAGTTCCACTTTCAAAGTGCTGTAAAAATGAAACCACTGATCAGAATGACGTCAAACTTCAACGCAATATTACCGAAGAAAGGGGGAACTTGATGGCAGAAGAAAAATAAATAGTTGGATTTTTTAGTAATAGATGGCGCTGTAAGCATCATAATTTAATAGTGGTCGACTACAAATGACAAATAAATCATAAAATATTACCTAAGGTGTAAACTATAAGTTAAAACACCGTACTACTCAGCGTGCATGAGGGTATTGGTGTGATATTGTTTGTTAAGTAAGCCCATCCAACACGGAAAAGTCATATCACACCGGATGAGAAAAATCGGTTTTTAATTGTCCTGAGGCCGAAAACCGCATAAAAAGCATCAGTAAAAATAAAATCGGTCTTTAATTTTCGTTAGACTTGCACAAAAGATGTTCAATATAATGTACCCCGTTTTCTGTAAAAAGTTGAAATCGAGAAACAGCATGTTCTACGACTGATTGAAGTGTTTCCGGGGTGTCACGTTTGGAATGTGTTGAGCAATGCATGCCTTCAGCTCAGCAAAGTTTGCAATCGGAGCACTGAACAAAACATCTTTCAGATAGGCTTCATATCCAGAAGTCACATGGGTTAAGATCAGGTGATCGGGACGGCCAGATCTTTCATTGAGACAGTCATGGTGAACTTCTCAGATGCGAAATGAAGAAAAAAAAAACTGTATATGGCATTTTTATAACAACTTCAATGAGTCGGACGCATGACAGGTGTTTGGATTTACATAGTCTGGCATTTGCAGCGCCATCTATTGCTAAAAATTCCAACTATTTATTTTTCTTTTGCCATACGTTTTCCCCCTTCTTCGATAATATTCCGTTGAAATTTGAGGTCATTCTGACCCGTGGTTTTATTTTTATAGCGTTTTGAAAGTGGAACTTTAATTATAATCACCCTGTATATCAAAATGTATAGGTTCAATGTGTCATTAAATAATTTAACATTGCTCAAGTAAAATGTAATAATTTAATTTGAACTCATTTAAATTTGCAAATAGATTCAGATTTCTTTTTTTCTCCGTTATTTTCTCCACTTGTATCCATTATTCAAGCAATAAATTGCTTATTATTTTCACTAGTACTCGATTTTTTTCTCGATTACTTTATTACATGAATTTTTTCTCTCTCATTGGATAGATATACCACTTGCTTTTGTACGTAAGTAAATACCATCAGAAAATGTTTTTCCCACATTCAACAGAAATTCCGCTTTAATAAGGTTAATAAACCACTTCATACCCCAGAAATTGAATTCTTGCTTTTCTACGACCCCACTGCTCAACTCGAATCTTAGTTTTTATTCGAAAACTGGAAATCTTTCTTTTTCTACCGGGCTACGTTTTGCGTGAAGTTAATATTTTTTCCCTTGACCTCTTTCTATACAATTTCAATCTCACGCTACTGCTTAAAAGTTGCGACAACGACTGGACAGGATTAACCATATCTTTCTTGCGCTTTCTAAGCACTTTTCTTGGCGGGATTGAATTTTCATCCTTTTAGAAACAAAAAAACTTAAAAATTGAAGTTTTTTAAGAAACAGTTACATATCTTAATTCTAGAGTTGTTAATTATTTTAAGTAAACTATTTTAAACATAAAATTTTGAATGATATAAAAGTTAATATTTACTTGAAAATCAAACATACTTCATTTTTAGTGACATTTAAACAGTCAAAGACAGCTAAAGTACTGAGATATAATTCAATCTTAATATCTCGCAGTCGATTGGAGACATTAAACTTTCGAGGCATTAAGATGGAATTTTGAAAAGAAACCAGAAATTTTTGAATTGTTTTCAATCGACAATTTGATCTGAATTCCGTCCGACTTATACTTCAACCCCTTTTCATGTCCATTTTTAAAAAGCAATAGAAGCTCTTTACACTAACATTTACTACCAAACAGAATTATGTTTAACCGTATCAATCGCAGAACAGTTTGTGCCTCAATGGATTTATCAAGTTTTCTAAGAGTCAAAGCTCGCAGTGATTTGCAATTTTTGATGAATTCATTAAGTGTTATGCTTCCTTTTCGAAATGAGTGTCCAAAAAAATAAATCTATAGTATTTAAACGTATTCGCGTCTGTCTATATGCTTGTAACTCTGTCTCATCTAGACTGTCAGTGTCTACCAAGTCAATACTGGTACCGTTAAATAAAGGACATTCAGGAAAAGCCATTCCGCTCTGTCTCACCTTTCTAAACCTTAAGGGGTCGGAGATATGAATTGATAAAAACACAAGGACATTCTGGTGCAAAAGTCAAAATCATCAATTGTCACCCGCCGCTGCCGGTGTTTAGCCACCAGGAAGTGGAAAACGGGTGTTGGCAAGCGAAACGAGCAGGGGAGGAGCCTCCAAGTTTTAATAGAACTATTGCAGATATATCACTCAACACAATCTACTTCAACACTTACTATACCTTTTTGTAAGTAAACTGTCTACAGAGATGATCAAAAAAGCTCCCATAGCCCATCTTCATATACATTAGCTAAAAGATTTTTACCCCTCAATTTTAATATATAACTTGATTGCTGTTACAAAGTATGAAACTTTAATATCCTTATATATTATTTCTGTAGCCTGTTTTTGGTTTTCTACGCCAAATTTCCCCTCAATTCTTGATCGATTTCTTTGATTTACGGCTAATTTTATAGCTTATGGTGCTGGCTACTGACGAAAAATAGACCCAAGGTCTAAAAATTGTTTCTTTTAGCCGAAAAAACCTGTTTTAAAAGAACCAGAATAAGGTTTTCGGTCAAACTTATAACTTTAATTTGCGCTCTGACCGACAGAGCTGAGTAGCTTGATCGGCAGAGCGTTCTCTTCGTAACCAGGAGATTACGTGTTCGGGCCCACGTCAGGACAATCTGCAACAAAAAAATTAGAGAGATATCGCGCATTACATGAACACTGAATTAAATGAATAACAACTATGAGGGAAGGGAATAGAATAGAATAGAATAAATGAGAAGGAAATGCTCCTTGCTGATATGAAAACATTTAGTGATTTTGTGCTAAATTGCACGTGTTTTTTTTTTTTTTTTTTTTTAAGCTTTGGCACTGGAAAGAAAAATAGAGCATAATGTAAGCGAAAATATAAGTAACAGGTTTAAGATTTCAGACTACAATAGAATTGTTTTTTGTTCAGAAAAAAAAATAATCCTTATATATTATTTCTGTAGCCTGTTTTTGGTTTCTACGCCAAATTTCCCTCAATTCTTGATCGATTTCTTTGATTTACGGCTAATTTTATAGCTTATGGTGCTGGCTACTGACGAAAAATAGACCCAACGTCTAAAAATTGTTTCTTTTAACCGAAAAACCTGTTTTAAAGAACCAGAATAAGGTTTTCGGTCAAACTTATAACTTTAATTTGCGCCATGACCGACAGAGCTGAGTAGCTTGATCGGCAGAGCGTTCTCTTCGTAACCAGGAGATTACGTGTTCGGGCCCACGTCCGGACAATCTGCACCAAAAAAATTAGAGAAATATCGCGCATTAAACTGAATTAAATGAATAACTACTATGAGGAAATAGAATAAATGAGAAGAAAATGCTCCTTGCTGATATGAAAACATTCAGTGATTTTGTGCTAAATTACTTCGAAATTGCACGTGTTTTTTTTTTTTTTTTTTTGAAGCTTTCGCTCTGGAAAGAAAATTAAAGCATAATGTAAGCGAAAAATAAGTAACAGGTTTAAGATTTCAGACTACAATAGAATTGTTTTTTGTTCAGAAAAAAAATAATAAATCGTGTATTGAAATATATATTCTTCTAATGAGTTTTTGACTCTTTGTACAAATAAATAAAATACTACCTCAATTTGAAGGGTAAAATATATATTTTTTCTTCTTTTTGCTAAAAAACAAATAGCTTATCACATTTTTACTACATTCGAAAAGCTACGCTTAAAAAAGAGCATAGTTCAATTTATTTTGTATTTTAACCGTGCTGTTAAATGATGAACACGTGCTGCCATCTAAGTTATAACGGCTTAAGCAGTCTGCGATAACAAATTGTAAAAATTTTCAAAAATAAAAACATTTTTCATCAATATCTTATCTTATATATTAATCCCCTCTCATTTTAAAACTTATCAGGCTGGCCAATGACGAAAAAAAGACATCGAAAATTCAAGTTTTATCGCCTCTTGCTGTTTCAAAACCTTGATGCTGCCTGTAGTTCTTATGCATTTTTTAAAGAATAATCAAAGATATACTTCACATTTTCAGCAGAAAACTCGAGTAAAATATATGTTACTTAAAACTGAATTTCTCAAAGCTAATTGATGTTCAGGGCACAGAGGCTCGGGTTAACGGCAGTCCTGAACATATGGAACATAAAAAGTTATCCGAAAATTTCTGTTGACAAGAAACCGAGCCGATGATTTAAGATGGTATTTCAAGAAAAGCTTTTTTGCTGGGGGGGGGGAATATCAAAAAACCCCCATAGCCCATCTTCATATACATTAGCTAAAAGATTTTTACCTCAATTTTAATATATAACTTGATTGCTGTTACAAAGTATGAAACTTTAATATTGATACATATTTATTTACCTCTAATACAAAAGACATACATGCCACCAAGTTTTAAAGTCCTTCAAAATAGTCACCGGCATTGTGTACGACCAGTTTTAAACTATGTGGAAGTCGTAGCACACCTGCAGCAGAGCCTGCTATGTAGATAGTACGAATGGAAAGGTCTACTGCAGCAAGATTCTCTGGAACAGTTCTAAAGCGAATGCTACGAAGTGGTTCCTTCATCCTACACTGTAAAATCGATTCAGAAACGTTCCTGGAAAAGAATACGCAGCTGATGTGCCCAAATTAGACCAGTAACATATCTTGCAAAAACCAGGAACGTTTTAAAGCTAAAAGTCAATAACCTTTCTGAAATTTTTTGCAGAACTGGGAAATCTCCCCTATAAAAGCCAGTCATATCTCGCAAACCTTCTAGAAGAAGTCACAGGTTTAATGCGTGTGTATTCAATTACAAAATTCCTGATTTACCAATAAGGCTCCAGAAGCATTTGAGTAACCATGGCAAAGCTGCGCGAGAATTGCAAGTAAGAACGAAGCATCTTCCTTGCCTGCAATTCGTACCTTGCAAAGCCGCAGTTGCCTAATGACTTACTCCCTCCGATTGGGGAGAGCCAACCTGGACGGGTCGTAATTGAACTTCAGCCGTTATACTTAATAAACACGCTCGTGCAATCTTTAAACTGGTAGCTAAAAATATTTTTCCCAACAGTAAAAAGTCAGCATTCATGCAAATTGTAGCAATTTAGGAAACTTTTTCGCAAATATATTTGATTTTACGGGGAAATAGGGGAAAACCTGCGAAATCCTGAAACGTTTCACAGAAATAACCAGTAACGTTTCGGAATTTGTTTAGTGGAGGAACTGAGCCAATGTCACTAAGTCTTTGATTTTGACCTAATTCCTAAGATAAAGGATTCACTTCCTGGCATTTGCTTCACAAAGTCTAAGACATTGTAACTTTGACTCTCAATTCCTAAGATGAAGGAACCACTTTGTGCCATTCACTTTAGAACTGTTCCCTAGAATCTTGCGGCAATAGACCGATCCCTTTCGAACTATCAGTACACTAAAATAATACCGAAACGTCACTGAGTATTTCCGCGTAACGTTTCGGGATTTCAATGATTTTTATCCACTTCCTGGAAACATCAAGTATCGTTGTCAAAAAGCTTCCTGAATTGCTACAAGTAGCACGAATGCAGACTTCTTACTGTTGTGAAAAAAATTTTTAGCACCCACTTCAAAGATTAACTGAGCGCATTTATAAAGTGTATCGACTTCCGTTTGATTACGGCCCTCCCAGCCTGATTAAGTTTCCAAAGGGAGCGAATACGGTCCTCCCAGCCTGATTAAGTTTCCAATGGGAACGAATAATAATATGGACTACGTAGCTTTGCAAGAATTGCAGGGGTAAAAAGTTCTCGATACTTGCAATTCTGTCTTAGCTTTGACCATGTTTGTAATACTGTTTTTGGAGCTTTCCTGGAAACGTAGGAATGAGCCACTCTATTAAATTATACCTACCTAAGTTTACGCTAAAATTCCAGAGACAAGTCTGGCTTTAAACGGGAATATTTCAGGAGGATTCCAGGATATTTTCAGGAAGGTTACTGAATTTTAGCAGTAAACGTTCCTGGGTTTTGTTAGATATGTTACTGGAAGAAATTGTGCACATCAGCTGCCTATTATTTTCCAGGAACGTTTATGAATTGTTTTTACAGTGAAGAGCACATGGTCGGAAACGAGGTTTCTCACTATGCCGGTGACTATATTGAAGGACTAATATATTTTGTGGCGTGTATTACTTTTATAACAGATGTAAATAAATAGCTGCAAATATCAAAGCTCCCACCCTTGTATAGAATCGTTATTAATTACATATATAGCAAGATCGCAAAAAGTATATGATTACAAAAATTAAGAATAAAAACAGAACTATGTTTATTTATTTATTTATTTATTTATTTATTTATTTTTTGACGCCGTGGCGTCCCTAAGATACTGGCGCCGGTGATCTAAGCATACTTTTACTAACAATAGAGCCCGCAATTTGATTATGAATTACGCAAATATGTGATACGCTGAGACTTATCTGCTTGCACTCAGCACTCAGCAGAATTTACGATTGCGTTGTGGTGTTGTGGTATAATTTTGGTTCTAGTACGGTGCTGCGAACCGAGAAGCAGAACTTTTTCAGCAGTCTGCGAGGCAGATTAAAAAATCCAAAAGTAATCGGCAGAAGAAATTAACACTATTGTCCGTTTTCCACGAGATGGCACTTGACTCCGGTCACGTCTCACGTGGTATCCGATGATTCAACTTCGCTGTTTTCGGCAGAAGTTTCGTTCAGACCATAGCATTTTGTAGTAAAAGCAGCAGTTTTTGAAATGTAAGAGCAATGAAAGTAGCAACAGACAAGTGAAGCAAGTGATGTAAAGGTCACTGACTTATTTTGCGCATTAAATTGCACGTCAAAGTTAAGGTTGTCTGGTTGTCTCATTTACAAGCACGGGGATTTGTTAACCGATCACCCCCGCGTAAAATTGAACTCTGCGTTCGATAAGGTGGGGCGAAGTGCCTTCTCGTGGAAAATGGACTATAGAATAAACAATAAGTCCAAATCAGCACTTAATAAGCTTAAGTAAAAAACTAAAAGGACATGCTGCCTGAGGATTATATCTCAGAAAGTATGATGCAAATCTTTGTTCTCTGAACATTTAAGGTTTATTTTCTTTAAACATTTAAGGCTTTAAAGTAAGAAAAACAACGTTAAAAAAGCACAAATTTGAGAATTACAGCAGACACGTGTTTCGGCGTTTGTCGGATGTATTTTCATCCATAAGCTCATTACTTTTTCATTGAAAAAGGCGTTTCCTGTAACGCCGAAACACGTGTCTGCTGTAATTCTCCAATTTGTGCTTTTTTTAACGTTGTTTTTCTTACACTGTAAAAACGATTCAGAAACGTTCCTGGAAAATAATGGGCAGCTGATGTGCCCAATTTCTGCCAGTAACATATCTTGCAAAGTCCAGGAACGTTTTGCGCTAAAATGCAGTAACCTTCCTGATATTATCCTGGAATCTTCCTGAACAATTCAAAAATTGCCCCTTTAATAACCAGACGCGTCTTTAGAAAAATACAGTAACCTTGCGAAAGTATAGTATAATACCTTAGCATCTTCCCGAATTATCAAGGAAGTTCCAAGAGCATTAGTGCAAACATGGCCAAAGCTACGCCAGAATTGCAAATAAGTAACGGTAACTTAACTCATCTGCAATTCTTGCAAAGCTACATAATCCATACTTATGGCTGGCTAACATTACACCGCTCTTCAAGAAAGGGTCTAAAGGGAGTGCGGGAAATTATAGACCTGTGAGTCTAACTTCGGTGGTTTGCAAAATTTTTGAAACATTGATGAAAATTAAGATAGTAAATTTTCTAGAGACTAATAATCTATTGACTAGTTTTCAGTACGGTTTTAGGAAAGGTAAATCTTGTGCAACTAATTTATTACATTTCTATGACAAAGTTACCATGGCATTGGACAATAAGAAGCCTGTAGATGTTGTTTACATTGATTTTCAAAAAGCTTTTGATAAGGTACCGCATGTTGCTCTACTTAGCAAATTAGCTGATATAGGAATAGGAGGGAAAACTTTCATTTGGGTAAAAAATTGGCTGACCGGAAGGAAACAAAGAGTAGTTGTAAGGGGAAATTATTCTAATTGGAGTGAGGTCTTAAGCGGGGTTCCTCAAGGATCAGTGTTAGGGCCTGTTTTGTTCATTGTCTTTATGAACGATATTCACAAAAATATTTCTGGGAACATGAACTGTTTTGCTGATGATGTCAAAGTTATGGGGACTGTAGAAAATGAAGAACAAGCAAATCAGCTGCAAGAGGATCTAGATCATATTACGGAGTGGGCTGATAAATGGGGTATGGCTGTTAATGTTCGGAAATGTCAAGTGCTACATTTAGGACATGGAAATAAGTGTACAAGTTATTATTTGCAAGGTTCAGTCATTAGTCAGGCAGACAAAGTTACTGATCTGGGGGTCCTAATAAGTCAGGATTTAAAGTTTAGCCAACAGTGCAGCATTGCTAGCAACAAAGCCAATAAGATGCTTGGGTTTATCAATAGATCTATTTCAAATAAATCTAAAGAAGTTCTTCTGCCCTTATATAGAAGTTTGGTAAGACCCCATTTGGAGTATGCTGTTCAGTTTTGGTCTCCTTATCTTAAGAAAGACATTAATGTATTGGAAAGGGTTAAAAGGCGGGCTACAAGGCTAATAAGTGGACTTTCCCACTTAGATTATGATTCCAGGCTTATAAGGCTAAAAATGTACAGTCTTGAGCAAAGAAGAGACCGAGGGGACATGATTCAGCTGTTTAAATTTATTAAAACGAAAGATGTTACGGGGCTAAAGTTTAGCACTGAAAACAGGACAAGGGGTCATTGTTTTAAGCTATTTAAATCTCAGGCTAACATGGATATTAGGAAAAATTATTATTTTAGCAGGGTAGTGGAACCTTGGAACAGCTTACCGGAAGAGGTGGTAATGAGTAAAGGAGTAGACAGTTTTAAGAGGGCCATTGATCTTCACTGGGGATTGTAAATTGACTAGGACTAGAGCCCCTTGAAAAAGACAGGCTGACTTATCCGACATTTTGGTTCCAAGACAGAATTGGATCCAACCTCGTTTCTAGTATTTATAAATACGTCATAATATTCGCTGGTTGCTAAGTCGTAAAATAATTGATGATAAGTTGAGTAAAATGTCACTTTAGGTAAATTTTGAAAGATAACTTCGTTTACAAATTCAGCTAAAATGTATCGGGAAATGTTTACGGTAATAAACCTCATTTTCATACCTTATTTGTTTTTAATTTGTATTAATTAAATTGTATTCATCGACAGAATAAAATAATCAAACATCAATCGGGCAACACACCTAAAGTTTGGACACCAGTTTTCTGCAATGAGGCTTTTGTACAAATGTTTATTTTTTTCGCCCGATAATTTTGGAACCAAAATGTCGGATAAGTCTGCTCCCCTTATATAGGAGCCTTAACTAGGACCAGTCTAGCTGGGCCCAGAGCCTGTTGCTGGTCGTCACTTTTGTATTTGCTCCCTTTCGGAAGTTCCTTAGCATGGCCGGGCCTTAATTGAACGGAAGACGACTCACTTTATAAATGCGCTCAGTTAATCTTTAAACTGGGAGCTAAAAATATTTTTAACAACAGTGGAAGAGGTGTATTCGTACAACTTGTAGCAATTCAGGAAACTTTTTTACTATGTTACTTGATTCTTCCAGGAAGTGGATAAAAACCATTAAATTCCTGAAACGTAACATGGAAATACCCAGTAACGTTTCGGAATTTTTTTACAGTGTACTTTACTGTTCGGCACAAAGGTATTTATTTATCTTATTTAAGGCTTTTTTTCCCACTTCTATCTAAGAAGTAATCGCAGCTAACTTTCAGAATCTGCGACGCACGTCGCAGTATCGCGCTGTTTCTACTACCAGGGGTACGAATTCAGAACCGAAAAGTTCATTTTAATAATTATTACGGTTTTTAATTTCAATGAAGGTAAAAATTCAATTCAAACAGAGCGAAAAAGTTTTTCTGTATGTACGTAGATGAACTCTTTCTTCCGATGACACAGTTCGAAGGTGATTTGAGAAGTTCGGTAATATCTGTCTTGAAGATATGCCCGCTTTAGCAAAAGCCTTGTATGAAAAGATGAAAAGAAGAACCTCTTGAAAGAAGTGGCAGGCCCGTCATTCAGGGTGTCATCAATTCCTCTCTCCCCTCCCCCCCCCCGGCTTTGAAAAATTAACGTTTTTACATACAAGTGAGAGTGGTATTCAAAGTTTTCCGATAAAATTTGCATTGAGTATGTGCATCCTTTGCCCTCCTGGGTCATCGTTTGCTTCCCTGGAAAAATTCGAAATTATGGGGATTCGAAATTATTGGGAGAGCCTGACTTGAAATTCGAGTAATATGCTTTACAAGTTCCCCCTTGACTCTCGGCGACCCTTCATATGCTAAATAAACAAAAAAGTTGAATGTGTGATCTTTTGAAGATGATGATGCAATAAAATAATGAAAGTGTCTATTGAAGATATGCCTACCTAATGATGACATCTTGATGACATCTTTGTCCTACATACCACATTCCATTTCTTTGTATTTCCAAAAAGTTTCGAATCAAAAACTGTGCATTATAAGAAAACAAAATTTAAATGTTTTTCATAAAGTCGTACGATGTTACTTATTTTGAACAACACGTTAAATGATATTATATATAAAAATTACATATGAAACAAATATTCTACGTTCTAAGCAAGCGCTTAGAACCATGTCGGGATTATAAATCTCATAGATTGTGCGCTATACAATCTACGAGAAAATGAACAGACAATTGTACAATGTACAGATAACTAAACTAAACTCAGTCGCATAACAGCCCATAGAGGTCAAGACCTAACGTGCCCATCTCAGTTTTCGTGACCGAGGGTTCTGAAGTATGAAGTTCCGGTTAAGTGGTGAGCTGAACGCGGAACCCCAGTGTTTAGTTTCCAAACACGCTTTGGACTCATTTAACTAACTAAACTCATTTAATGGACCTACTGAAAGGATGAAAGGCTAATTGACCATGGGTAACCTGGAATTTTATGCTAGGAGAGCAAAGTGAGACCACTGAGCCACCGGACTTCAATTGCACTGTCAACGCTAGCTCAAATTCCGATGGCCTTTTTCTAATCTCAAGTGTATGGCAAATTTTGTTCTATTGCAAAAATGTATGACACCACTCCTATCAACACTTCCGTTACAGTGTTTCCGTTGCATGATGAATGACTTTCAGTCACTCAAAATGAAGTATAACTTCAAAAAGTGAACGTTTTCAAAAATATTTATGCCTTTTCTTTGCAATTTCACAATAACTAACTCAATCCTTTTCTTTTCTTCCAGATGAAGTATGGAGGCCATGGATTTTCACACATAATTGTTAACGTACTTCCTAAAATGCTCAATCGAGGGCTAAATACGCAAGACATTAACAAAATTCTTATCAGTAATCCTAAATCTTGGCTGACTTTTCAGTAACTAGTAATTTATGAAGTGTAAAAAGGAAGGATGTAACGATAGACTTGTTTTTAACACTATTTTTTGAAAAACTTTCTTAGTGATAATTTTTATTTCTAGCTCTTACTGTTTTTTTTTTTTTTTTTACTTTTAGAAATAGTTGTGAATATGAAATAATTCTTTCACGTTTGTAAAATTGAAATAAATATATCAGTTTCCTTTTCTTGGTGGTAATATTTATTGTATTTAATTAGGTATTTCATAGTAGGCAGGAAAACTTACGAATTGAAACTGAAATGTTATGGGAAATGAGGCATTGTATGCTCTTGATTACACTGAAGATTTACAGTTTCATGCAGTACATTGTGCCACACTGTAAAAAAACTCCGAAACATTACTGGTTATTTCCGTGGAACGTCTCGGGATTTCACACGTTTTCACCTATTTCCCCGTAGAAACAAGTATCTTCACAAAAAAAGTTTCCTGAATCGACTTTTCACTGTTGTGGAAGCCGCCTGCCTTGTCTAGTGGTCAGAGAAGTCTGACAGCGACAGGAAGGTCCGGGTTCGAATCCCGGATCGGGCATGGACGTACTTTCTCTGCCCTTGTCCTTTCATTGTATGAATGTGTTGTTATGATGTGAAAGGTTGCCTACCCTATAAACGGGTCCTTATGGCATGTGTGTACTGTAGAAGTGGGACTTCACACCAAATTACGGTACAATTGGAAAAGTGAAGCAGTGCACCCCAAATTGCCAGCCTGACTCCTGGCTGGTGTACGACAACAACTGTTGTGGAAAATATTTTTAGCAACCAGTTTAAAAATTGAATGAGCGTGTTTAATAAATGTATCAGCCTAAGGTTGCTTATGGGCTGTCCATATAGACAAAGCTCCCAGTGAGAGCGAAAAAAGTAAATGGATAGCTACAGCTTTGCAAGGCAGGAATTGCAGGGAAGCGATATGCTTGGCTCCCTCTTGCATAGCTTTGGCCGTGGTTTTTTTTTTTTTTTTTTTTTGGAGCTTTCTTGGTAAATCAGGAAGGTTCTAATCAATTACACTAAACCTACTTTATTTGCTTAGAAGGTTCTAGAGATATGACTGGCTTTAACAGGGGAGATTTCACACTTCTTCAGAAAGTTTCAAGGTTATTTTCAGAAAGGTTACTGACTTTCAGCGGAAAACGTTCCTGGCTTTTCCAAGATATGTTACTGGAAGAAATTGGGCATATCAGCTGCCTATTATTTTCCAGGAACGTTTCTGAATCGTTTTTACCGTGCAATTATGACTAAATTGATTAATGTATTTGAGTTATGTCTATCAAATAAAGTCCGCATTGAAATACTCACTTATACTGGATCCTATTGAAACTGGCTTAAGATATTTAACTTAGACACTGTAAAAAAAAAAAAGAGAGAGAGAGAGAGAGAGAGACACTAAAAAAGAGAGAGAGAGACTACAAAGAGAAAAAAGTCACAGACATTCCAGGAAAATAATGGGCAGCGAATGTGCCTAAATTCGGCCAGTAACATTTCTTGAAAAGAAAAAAAAAATGGAAAATTTCCCGCGAAAAATCAGTAACCTTCCTGAAATTAACGTGAAATTTTCCTAACGAATTTAGAAACTTTCCTAACATAAGTCAATAACATTTTTAGAATAAGTCAGGACCAAGAAAACGTTCTTTAGTTTACAGTAACA
This sequence comes from Uloborus diversus, assembly GCF_026930045.1. Taxonomy (NCBI): domain Eukaryota; kingdom Metazoa; phylum Arthropoda; class Arachnida; order Araneae; family Uloboridae; genus Uloborus; species Uloborus diversus. The sequence goes on along the minus strand of NC_072740.1, from coordinate 95,829,119 downwards.
GCTTGTCACTTTCCTGATTCACCAGGAGCATTTTAGCAAGTGGAGAAGCTAATGCAGAATTGCAAGCATATATCAAAACCTTATTTGCCTGAAATTCTTGCACAGCTACAGTATAACCAGAGACTGTAACATTACAGCCTCATTGCAGGATTAGTCCATCTGGACGAGTCGCAGTTGAACTGAAGGCAAAACACTTAATAAAATCGCTCAGACATTGGTAGCTAAAAATATTTTTCACAAAAGTGAAAAGTCTACATTCATGTAACTAGATGTAACTAGTAGAAACTCAAGCAATGTTTTCTCAAAGAAAGCGGAAGTATACCCAAAGCAGGTATACGTTACCTTTGATAGAAAAGAAAAAAAAAATATGTTTACATTAGACACATTTTTTTTAGCATTCATAATTTTCTGTAGAAATCATAAAAGAGCAAACTTAAGCAGATATACTTATTTTTTATATAAAAGTCATCAAAAAACTTAGTCTTTCCAAAAACCCGCCTTGCCCGTGCGATAGACCAGAAGCGGATATAGGATCTGGGCGAAGCGAGTAGGATTAAATGTGTGAGATTAAATCAATTTGGACGCGCAGCTCGCAGCTTTGATAGACGATGCTATGCAAACAAGTAGGCTCATATGTCAATTGCAGTTTTCCTGAAGTTGCGTCAGGCTCAATTACCATCTGACCTATGTTATTTGGTGCCGAGGTACTCGTAGAACCTGGTTTATCAGATTTGGCCACGCTTAAGCAGAATGTCACAAAGTCTGAGGTGCTTTTCTTTTGTATTTACTGACCACTGCAGAATAAGTTGAACTGATTAGTCTTTAGCTAATTTGCTCAATTACGTGCCGCCTACCCATTTTTTCCAAGCACATGAATTCATTTCATCCACCTATAACTCATCCACCTATAACCAGTGTCTGATTATCGCACAGGCCGACTTAGGCCTGGGCTTGGGGCCCCCATTTTCCTAATAAGCTCCAAATTATTTGAAGAATTATGCATAGCATTACAACTATACGAAAAATATGTGTATTTTATAAATAATAATAAAATAATGACTTGTCAATTGCAAGTAAACTTCCTTAAAGGAGAATTTTCATTCATTTTGCTAGTAGCAAATTTACTATGTCATAATTATGAGTGGAGACATGGCATGCACATGATTCTGTTTTCTTTTTCAGGAGTAGTGCATAATAGATAGATTATTACACATATAGTTTGGATAACATTAATTACACTGCTCAACACCAAAAATGCATTCGGCTCAAAAATATAGCTATTTGCGAAGTATTTTGGGTCGCTAAACACAAAAATCACCACACAAATTTGACATTAGCTCTTGTTTTCAGGATACAGAGCCAAATGGGGTAGTGAAATCTCACTAATGCTCTTTTTTCCTGACAGATAGAAGCAACTCCCACGGGATTGACTGAAAATTCGACCACTGGTTGGGATAGAAATTCGACTACATAAAACCAGAGCTGCCAACTGCTACGAAAAAATTGTAGTTTCTACGAACTACAGCCTTGAACTACGATGCTACGAAAACATGCCCAAAACTTATGCGAGAAATTTCCTTCTTCTTCTTCTTTTTTTTTTTTTTTTTGTTATCACAGGAAAATTTTCAATCATTAGAGTTAGATAATATTGCCTTTTTTAATGAAACTCCAAATGTCAGTAAAAAAATAAACAAAAGTAACTTACCACAGTTAATGTTACAGAAAAAAAAATCTATTATTCGTACTTCTTTACAGGGTAAAATGCTACTTGCCCTATTGTATATTTTAATTTAAACTATTCATTGCATCCGTTGCATCCGTAATTAAATTTTCCGTTTTGCTCCACCTCCCCCGCATGAAACTCTGCTATTAATTTAGTTTCTCAAAAGCTGGCAGCTCCGCATGAAACCCAAATGGATTTCAAGAAATTTGAATTCTGGGAAGAGAAATGTCCAAAATGAGCCTCTGGTAGATCCACCCTTTTGTGCTTCCACCTATGCTTGTTTCGCCGGGAATAATGCAGGGATGTCCCCCTGAAGGCAAGGGCGTACCTTCCCCCTCAATATCGCGGAGACCCCCAAAAGTAAGAGCAAATGAGAAAAACACCCCTCAACTCCTCCCTAAAAATTTCAATGGCGCCATGACCCCTCCCCCCCCCCCAAAGTGGACACCTCTGAATAATAAAGAACTTTATGAAATCTGTAAACAAAGATGGTTTTCCAATATCTTAGAAGGAAATTTCTATGATATATTGAAGCTAAGGTTAGAGAGAGAATTTTTAATGGCCCCTAAAATACGCGAATTTATGAAGATAACTGTTTTCGATAAAAAATTTGAAATGAAGGAGAAAAACACCTAGGAAGCCTTTAAGGGTGTATTTCTAAGTAGCAGAGAAAACAAAAAAAAAAAAATAAACATATAGTTAAAAAATCCCTGCAGAAGTTATGTGACCATTGATGGAATATATGTCTCTGAAACTCTATTTCGTTCACTTCCCACAGATCTTCTGCTTAGAAACTGTGGAGCTATGAGCGATGAACATGAGGAAAGGTTTCACCAAAATATCTTTTCAATGGAACGCAGATATCAGTGTCATTCAGCTGGGTTAGGCAGGGCCGGATTAGCCATAGAGCAGAAGTAGCAAATGCTACGGGTCCCGCGCTTCTGGGGGCCCCGCGCCATGAGAGAAAAAAATCAAACTACTTTCTCGTATTTTTTTTATCCGTTTAAACTTCTTTTTTTCTCTCTCGCTCTCTCTCTTTCTTTATTTAGATTTAGCTTATCACAGCAAAAATAAACGTTCATTAAGGAAATACAAATTCTAGTTTTTTTTAATACCCTCCTGACCCTTATCATCGGTGCTGGAAGGCGGGAGGGGGGGATACTTTCGTCTTCTGGAGACTGTATGTGTTCAACCTGACAGATTGAGAACAGTCACTGCCTTAACTAATTCCATTATTGTGTCCTTTTACCTAGCTAGGCATCGTAGGCAAAAAACTTGGACGAACTTTTGAATAAAGATTCACCAATTAGATTTCGACCACTTTGGACTTTTCCTTCCCGCAAAATACTCCCTTTAAATCTACTTAACAATTTTGCACATTAATATTTGACCTCTTAAAGATACGCACGTGCGACCTGAGGCAAATATAGCAACGAATTCAAAAAAAAAAAAATTGTTTACAAATATTTTTGTCTGATAGGTCCTTTTGTTCTGAAAGAGGTGACTATTTCGAACATAAAGTTATTATTTCTCGTATCTTCTTTATCTCGTCAAATGCTAAACGATTTTACTTCCGCACGTACCAGCAATAGTCCAACGGCATTCCAATAATAACTATCTATAAATTTGATCAAAACCAAATTAAAAGAAAAAAAAAGACTATGTGTACATATTTAATCTTATGTAATTAAAAACTGTGCGTATGTATCTATGTACATTTGTTCCTATGTATGTATCTATGTCCAAGTTACTTCTCTCGAATGCCAGTGAACTGACCATCGAGCCAGGTTGCGATAGATTCGTAATTTTCCGATTTTTATGTCTGGCTATTTAACATAATCCTCTGATAATAATTAGCGGAGATATCAGTAAAAAACTATATTAATTATGACACTTAGATTTTGACAAAAAATCCCTATGTTTCGAAGGCTTTCCTCCATTCAAATTATTATTCAGTGCTTCATCTCGACTTTCCGTAACAATGGTTTTATTAAAACTTGTAGCGTGAAGAAAATCATTGAGAAGAAAGATCTGTTGCCATTTTTTTTCTCGGATATGAGCAAATAAAATTCTGGCTTTTGTTTTAGGCTTTTCCTGTTATCAGGGGATTTAAAATGTTTCCTTTTTGGTTATTTTTTTGCAATATGCCGCAAACTTTTACTGATTTTTTTAAATTTTTTGTTCTTGATTGTTGAACACGCGTCACTTGACATAACTTTTAGTTTCGAAGTAGACCATGAAAAGCCGACCAAGGCAGCTAGTTTAGTGATAAAAATTGTTTCGTGATTACAAGTCAAACATTCAATTCAGGTTTTTATCGAGTATGAGGCTGCACTAAATTCAGAGGTCTTAAGCCTCAGCTTGGTCGGCCTCGCTTGCAGACCACCAACCGATTAATGTTTCTTTCTTTCTTTTTTTTTAATTAAAATACTGTAGCTAAAATCAAAGCAAAATGCGGAAGGTATATAAGACTGCGAAATCTGTTTCAAACTGTATAAAAATTTAAGTAGGAAGAGAAATACAGGGTATTCGAAAAGTCATTGAAACATTTTAAAAAATCATAAAAAAATGAATCAGCTGTCGTATCAAAATTCGGTTTGCACCATAACACTTCACAGGTTCAAGGATTTTTTATGACATCGCAAAAAAAAAAAAAAGGAAAAAAAAACAAAATAAACAAAAAAAAATGTGTAACTATAGGCAATCGCTGGTATCGTCACAGAAAGAAAAATAAACGCCATGTGAGGTGTTCAATCATTTTACTAAACAGAAAAAAAACCCTTTCATTACTATACTTCAATGTGTGTACCGTTTGTAGACATGGGACGAATTTGATTTCCGTTTAGATGAACCGTAGGTTCGAGGAACATACGGTGCACACGTTCAACTCTGCTGACGCTTTCTGTTTAATAAAAATATTAAACACCCCCACAGGACGTTTGTTTTTCTAACTGTGATGATAGAGCGGCAATCTAGAATTAGTTTTCTCTTTTCGTTTCCTTTTTTGACGATGTTATAAAAAATTCTTGAACCTCTGACTGTGAAGTATTACAAACCGCATATTAATACGACAATTTGTTGATTTTCTATGAGTTTTTAAAATTTGCCAAAGATTTTTCGGACACCCTGTATACTTAAAAGATTGTAATGAAAAGTCGCACCCAGTAGTTTTCAATGTTTGAAGGTAAAAAATAAAATAGAAACAGACATTTATCAAGAGATTCAGGTGTCAAAGTATTATTACAGTTCCGTGCAGCTTCAAACTTTTTTTAAATGACGACACAGTTCTTGAGAAAACACGGGAGATTTATTTACAACTATGTACAAGAAATATCGTTAACAACTGCTAAACTAACCATAGCAATTAGACAAATATCGATTAACACCGTATACTCAACGGTCAACCACGTATTTACATCAAAATACGCAAAAAAAAACACAGCGCAAGGCTAAAACGCACTTTCCAAAGCAAGAACTAAAACGAGACTGACTCCCGCCGTTGGCTGTGACTATTTATAAATTTCAAAAGAGAAGTTTCCACAAAATTCGAAATGCTTCTCGTATTTTCTTTTTATTCATTCATGAATCTGATCAATGAAAAATAGGGGGACCGTATACTTCAGTCGAACGTTAGGGGGTTGTATGTACATTACAAAAAGCTATTTACAGGTTAAGTTACTGCAACAATTCTAGATGAAGAATAATGGAATAAACGCCGAATTTAGGCAGATTACAACAAATTAATCATAAAAATAATTACTATTTACAGAATTTTTAACAGTGTTTAAAATTAAATAAAGTGGGAAAAGTGTTCCTGCAAAACACCACCTTCGTCTAAAATGTTTAAAAAAGTCTACTAATTCCGCAGACGTTTGTATTTTAAAGAAATTAAAATATAGCAGGGCAGAGTTTGTATTGAAAATAAGTTAAAGATAAAGGGAGCAGGGCGGAAGTCACCGTACTTATCCATTTATTTTGCATCACTGAAGGTGGCCTAGAACTGCATTATTCGACCTTGAAATTAAAAAAAAAAGTCAAAGAGAAAATCATCTAACATGGGTAAAATTGTTTTCTGGAACTCCACTTTCAAAAAATTTCTGTGGATAAAATCCCGAACAACATCCCGCCCATCAAAGCTGGCCTACAATTGCTTATTTTGGACAATAATTTCGAAAACTTTCTGCGGGAGTGTAACACTCCTACTCTCCCTCCTCTTTCAACATTGTTAACGATAGCTAAAGTTTATTTTTAGGACTTTAACTTCGAAAATTTTCCGGAATTCTTATGGAGAAACCCTGAAATCTGAAAACCATCCCATACGTTACCATCGATGGCCTGCAATCCCATTTTCAATGCATCAATTTCCAGAAACCTCCAGGGGAGGGCTTTCGACCTCCCTTCCCTCGCCCCAAAACCAACAAAGATCGTATGAAATTAATCTTTTAGAGATTTTCGGTTTAAAATTGTGTTTTTAAAACTATAAATTCGGACATTTTCCCGAGGGACCACCTTGAACCCCCTCCCCTCCACCAACATTATTAAAAATCAACTACAATTTCGTTTAGACTTTGAAAAATTGTCTGGTGAGAGTCTCTTTCTATAACCTTACCTAAAATGAGATACAATCGCACGTTTTAATTTTATTATCGAAAAAATTCTAAATAAGAGCACTCCAAACCTTTTCTTCCCCAAATGTCATCAGAGGTGGTTAGAATTGCGTTTTTAGAACTGATCTATCGAATTTTTTCCCGGGGCGAACCCCGGACTCCCCTTCCTTTACATTGTCATAAGCTGCGTCTTTGGAATTAAAAGCTCCAAAAACCCATAGTGAGGGGGAGACTAGCGAGAATATAAGGGGGTCATAACCCTCGTAAAGCCCTAGAATTATATCCATATAAATGTATCTATGCATGTGTGCATGTATTATAAGTGCACCCCCCTCCCCCCCCCCCTCCGCCCGCCGCCGGTCTAGGAAGATTGGGCGCTGCAGATTGGCGCCGGGAACATTGGGCACCGAGCATTTTGGGCTCCGGGAACTTTGGGCGTCGAGCATTTTGGCCACCGGGAACTTTGGGCGTTAGGAACTTTGGGCACCGAGCACATTTTGGCCAATGTTCTGGGCACCCAATGTTCCCGGCGCCCAAAGTTCCCGGCGCCCAAAATGCTCGGCGCGCAAAGTGCCCGGCGCTCAAAATGCTCGGCGCCAAATGTTTCCGGTGCCCAATCTGCGTCGCGCAATCTTCCCATTTCGGGATTTAAGGGTGTGGCTTTGCTCCCCCTGGTTTGGGGGGAGGATGGATTTTACTTTAATAAATTTTTGTTTGAAACTTTTCAATGTGTTTGAAATAAATTTAAAATAATGTTTTAAGGAAATAAAAAAAAAAATCAATTCATGTTAAGCAAAGGACAAATTGCGATCACGTAAGAACATGCTCCACGATTAGTGGCGGACTGGCCCTGCGTGCCATTGGCCCGCGGGCCGGTGCATGGGCTGGCCCTTCCCCTATTCGACCTGATCACCCTCCCTCCTCTGCGCCCTCGAACATGTGCCCCTCTAAACCTGTGCCTCTTCGTTTTTTACTTTCTTCTATATCTATATAGAAAAAAGTATTGGATAAGTGCAAATTTTCGAATTTCGAATTTTGACGGATTCGAACGTTTTGAGGTGTGCTGAGTCCATTTCGACCAATTTTGGAAAATGTCTGTGTGTGTGTGTGTGTGTCACGTATGATGCATGTGACCAGTTTTTGTAACCGCTCTACAGCAACCGCATAAAATCGAACGAAATTTGGCACACTTATGTGCCCCTATATGAACTTGTGCCCATTGTTTTTTGACGTGCATTCCCCCAAATGGGGGGAGTGGAGCAACGGAACGTTTTTTGAGTTATGCGTGCCTGCTATTCCCCAGGAAGTAACTGGTGGAATCAAACAAAACTTAGTCCATATGTTGCCCCTAATAGGTACAGGTGCTGATTCAATTTGGTGTCAATAGCTCAAACGGGAATTGCGCAATCGAACGTTCTTTTTTTTTTCATTGTGGGTGCCATATCTCAAGTAATACTACGTTCTGGATGAAATTTGGAGCAACAAATGCTCCCGGCATCCAAAATGCTCGGCGCCCAAAGTTCCCGGCACCCAAAATGCTCGGTGCCCCAGGGCCGATCCTAGCAGGTGTGCAGAGTGTGCGCCGCACAAGGGCGGCCAAAGCAAGGGGCGGCCGCAGGCCGCATCATATAGTTCTTATAATCAAGCAAAATTCCTCAAGAATTTCTCACAAGATAACTTATAATAAGCAGAATAAATATGCTTATTTTTAAATGTTCAAATGTCAAAGTATGTTGTCGATTTCCCTACAGCATAGCATAGTTTAAGAAAAATAGAATGTTAGGGAACATTGCGTTGGTTCATTGTCCATTAATATCTACTCTTACACACATGTTTCATTTGATTGCAAAGTTTGTGACAGAAACGGTAATCGGCCATGGATACAGGGGAGGGGAAAGGCCCCCTTCTGAAGCATGAAATGGTGCCGTCTAAAAGAAGCACAAAGGGTGGCGACTAATGTTTACCCCCCAAGCTTTTATAGACCTAAACAATGAAGACATATTTTATTTATTAAAAAAAACTAAACTGATTAGATACTCCCGCAAGCATTTCAAACAACAAACTATGTAACAAACTCTGTGCTTAACAATCGTGGATGCGTGGTGAGAAAGTGGAAAATTGCGACTCCCTTGAGAGTAACATATATGAATGACGAACTAAAATGTTGTACTTTTCCCCCTTTACGACAATTTTTCTGATTAAAATCTTGAATGAACTGCCCGGTTTCAGATCAGGTAGGAGGACAAGGCCCTTGCCCCGGGAAGCAAATTTAAATGTAGTTCCAAAACGAAGTTCCAAAAGGATGCCATGACCTCCTTGACGAAACTAAAGAAGGCTTAAAATTGCGTTTCTAGGACTTTACTTTCGGAAAATTTTGCTGGTTGAACCATCGATCTTAAGGTCCCAATTAAGTCTCTGATTCACCTCTTCCACCTTAACTTAATTAAACGTAGCCTAAAAATGTTGGCTCCAAAATGCAAAACGTGTTTCCGGACGACAGCCCGTCCAGTCATCAAACGTCATATAAAACTGCTTTGGCATTTTTCGAAATTTTTGCAGTGGAAAACCCCGAAATCCATTCGCAAACATTTACCAAAGACAGTCTCAATTAGCGTCTTTAGAGTATCCCCGAATTCCACCCCCTCTCCCTTAACGTATTGAAAAACAAACTAAAATTGCATTTTTCAAACATCAGTTTCAAGAACTTTTGGGGAAAGACCCCGGATCCCCCTTTTCTCCAACGCAATCACTATACCTGAAAATTTCGTTTTTTAGACGGTTCCGTGGAGCCACAGCTTCTGCCTAAACTAGCCTGAAATTGACTTCAGTTTCAAAAACACAGTTCGTGAGGACACACTGAACCCCCGCCCTCTCTTAGTCCCATCGCTATCAAACAATGCTTAAAATACGATTTTGGGACTTATATTTCTAAAGAATTTCGGAGGAGAACTACCAGGCTTATGTAACTTTTCACGGCGCTATCCATCAGGGGCATATCCATCAATCGTCGATGTGAGGTGGACAAAAGGTCTACAGAGCTCATAGTCCTCTTATATCCCCTATATTTCCTATATTTTCACAATTTGTCAGATATTCTCCTGTATTTCCTATATATTTTTTACTAACTCCTATATTTTTTTCATTAGATGTTAAATGCTTCCTAAAAATGCAAAAACCTTTGAGCCATTTTTTTCCCTCTCCTGCACTGTGTACTCTTACCCTTTCTAAAAATTAAAAAGTAGTTCTTTTTTTTTGGCATAAGCCTATAATGGTCAAGTGAGAAGAATAAGCAATTCGTGATTGCTCAAAAAAAAAAAAAAAAGGAAAAATCAATTTTTTACGCATTAAAATTGCTGTATTTTCTTAAGAAAGATTTAAAAAATGTTCATTATTTAAAGATGTTTGCAATCCATGTTTTTTTTTCAACAGGAAAAAAAATCTTAAAACATACATTATGTATATGTGTGTATATATATATATGTATGCACGCAATAACTGAAAGCTAAGGATGTTGACTTAAAGATGCAGTTACAGTGAGTGCCATGTAATTGAATCAGCCACTTTAATGAATCAATTCCCAAAAAACAGAACGAAATCCAGCTTTATTCTAAAAAAATTGCCTGATATTTGAATCAAACATACTGTTTAAATTAATCGAGGGTATGTGACTGACCATTTCCCACAAACATGTGCAAGTGAACATGCAACACTTGTACAAACATGTATAAGTGAAGTTTTTTTTAATATTTTGCCTTAATTTAGTAAAATAAGTTTTTTTTCTTTAAATAGTGAAACAAGGGGAAGGCAGAGTGTTTCACATTTTTAGTGACGGTTTTCTCAGGAAAAGTACAAAAGCTGTGAGACGAAGAGAGACATGGAGTCGACAGGACTTCTGTGCTCTCGGCTTTTTCATTGTTAGTGTTAGCATGGAAACAAAGAGGTACCAATACCGAGGACTATAGACAGATTTATGACATTGAAGAAAGAATGTCCGAAATTATTACTACTTATTTTTTGCAATCAATAAGAGATGCAATTTTCAAAGCACATAACAAAAAATCTGAATTTTGTAATTTCTTTTTCATACTGTTGTATGATAAACTTCTTTAAATAGTCGGAGTATGGATATTTTTAATGAACAGTATACTTATAATGCTGTTTTGGTTGACTAAAAATCAATTAAAGTTCTCTTAAATTATACACTGGTGGACAATTGCTAAGTATTGATGGTAATAGCAGCACTAGCAACCACAAAAAAAAAAGCACGGATGTATGGAAATTAGCATAAGTTCAGGACACAGCAAGACGTGTTGCGAGTATGCAAATTTTAGACTCACAACGGTGCTGGTCATATGATGCGCTGATAAACAATATAAAGGATTGGGCGTGTGATGACCATTGTTGTTCAAAAGCAAAGTCTGACGGGGAATAATCAGTTGACGAAATTGAACTTTTCAGTATGTCTTCCCGACATCCCTTAGATGATTTTATGGGTGGCCGTGTGGTTGGCAGCATCGAAGAAGGGCAGAAAAATTTAGATGTTGCTAGGGTGTTCAACGTCAGCCACAGGGTTGTTTATAGAGTTCAGAAATCATTTCAAACAACTTGAAAAAATCAATTGCAAATGTCATGAGAGTGGAAGTGTACGCAATACAATGTCAGCTGAAGATTGGTACTTAGTGCTAGCAATGAAAAGGAACTAGCGCAACACAGCTACTAAGGTAGCAAAGCAGTTTCCTGCTGCTACTAGCAAGCAAATATTCCGAAAAACTGTAGCCAGAAATTTGAATGCAGTAAGACTATACGCCCATCAGCTTGCTTTGTACATCCCATTGTCCACAAGTCGGTGTTTTGTTCATTTGTAATGATGTCTTCAGCATTCTTTTGGAGAGAAGTTGACTGGGCTTGTTTACTATTCTCAGATGAAAGCAGGTTCAGTCTGTTGTCTAATTGTGGACGACAACTGACCTAGCATGAGAGTGGTACAGCATACAAGCCGGCAAACATAAAATAAAAGGACTAGTATCCTACAAGTTGTGTCATGGTTTGGTTAGTATTATGATCAATGGCCGTACGTCGCTTGTGTGCTTCAAAACAAGACTGTGACAGCTAGTGATACATTAATATTGTTCTACTGCCTCATGTTCATGTGTTCTGTGGTGCTGTGGGCGATAAACTCGTTTTCATGGTTGGCAACGAAACATATCATTAACAATCGCCGTCCAGGAGTGTCTAGCTCACTTAAAGTATTCAACCTATCGGAAGGACATAGTACGTTCTATAAATCTGAAACGTAATTGAAAATGTTTGGGATGCTTTCGGTAGCAGTCTTGCTGGTCGACAACGCCCTCCAATCAGCAAGGACACCCTTATCTGTGACTAACAGAAGAATGGGATAAATTACCCCAACAACTGATGGATAATGTTGTGTAAAGCATCACATGACTTGTGGAGGCTTGCATCGCTCTCCATGGTAGCCATATCCCATATTTACATCTTACGCCAGAACGCCTGGGGGCGGTAATTACATTTATTCACTTTTACGTATTCAGCCCAAAATAACCGTTTCATTCTTTGAACACTTTTCAACGCTTTCTGGATTTCAGAGCATAATAAATTATCGCCATTGCAATGTTCCAGAGTTCTGGCATTAGTTTATTTCACTGGGCATCAAATTACACTTACTTTTTTATGCGCTACATAGCCCATTGGAATCCATCCTTAGCAATTGTCCACCAATGTATGTAGAATTACACATTAAAAAAACACTCACACACGCACATTTTTGCTTCATTGATTCAAAATTGTTTTAAACAGACATGATTCATATAAGTGGTGGTCACTGTAGTAGGACTTTCTGGTGATTTTCCAAATGTTCTCCGATGGCTTACTTTCTTGTGTGGTTCACTTTCACTTTCACTGTGGGTATGAAAATTCATTGACTCTCATCTGTTTCTCTTCACATTGCCACTTCATGCAATGTAGAATTGTATTGATAGTGGCAGTTTTTTTTTTTTTTTTTTGGACATGCGCTCCAAACATACTACATCCTATATTTTTTCAAAATTCCTATATATTTTTCTACCAAACTCCTATATTTTTCCTTTTAAACTCCTAAATATTTTTTTTACGAAGCTCCTATATTTTTCTTTTAAAACTCCTATATATTTTTTTGCACTTGCTATGAGCCCTGAGTCTATAATTGTATTTTTCAGATATTAATGTTGAAAAATATCCGAAGGATCCGTAGAAGCTTCCCAGTTTAGTTAACGTCACCAAAGATAACATAAAATTGCGATTTTAGAAATATCCGCTTAAGAGCTCCAAAATCCTTCCTTCCTAGAAAAAACCTGTAATGGATTTCAGTTCCGAAAAATGTTTTGATTTGGAATATTTCCACGTTTCCCCTATTGTTTTCAAATCTAGCCAAAAACGGAATAGTGAAAAAATAGTGCGGAGAAATTACCGGAGGATAGCCGCCAGATCCCCTACCGTCACCAAAGACGGCTTAAATTTGCGTTTTAAACTTATATTTCGAAATCTTTCGATAGGAGACGATTGAATCTCCCTCCTTCTTGCAAGGTCAACAAAGGTAACCCGAAATTGCGGGTTTAAAATTTCAGTTTCGGAGATTTTTCGGGAAGAACGCCGTCGCCGTTTCTTCCTAAGCTACGGTCTTGAAAAATAGCTTCAATTGATTTCAATTTTGAAAGAATTTTAGGAAAGAACTGCAACATTACTTTCACCTAAAGTCTCGAAAAAGTTCCTAAAATTGCGATATTTGACGTCAATTTCGAAAATTTCTCCATGCACCTTGAATATACTTGACTCTTTTGTCCTTGCAACCAAACTAACCAAAGATTAACTAAAAATATTTTTCATACGTCAATTTCGATCATTTTCTTGGAGCAATCCTCCTCCCCTGAACCCCTGACACCTCCCCCCCCCCACGCTTCCCATTCCTCCTTCCCTTCTCTAATGTCACCGAAGAAAGACTATAAAATGCGTTTACTAGTAAATTTTGGTATCTATTACTTTCTTCAAAGATATAAATTGTACCAAAGGAGTTTCTTACTGTAAAAAATTTCTTCCTTTTTATAAGATCATTCTTCCGCTCCCCCTTTTTTAAATTCGAACTTGGCATAGAAATTTAAAGACAGATATATATAAACGTTAAAGATTAGTAAAAATATGCAAATTACTCTTGAGGGGCGGCACATTAGGTCTTTGCACACGGGCGGCCGACACCCTAGGATCGGCCCTGCGGTGCCCAAAGTTCCCGGCGCCCAATCGACGAATCTTTCCATTTCGGAATCAGTAAGAATTGGCTATTTAAAACCAGGATGCAGACAAAAAGTTATTTTTTGTTGCACAGGGTTATTAGTACTGCATAAAAATATCTTTACAGAGAACGAATTTTATTAAAATACTTCGAAAAAGGAAGTTATTTCTGACTGCGTACTTAGTTACATTTTCCTCAACATTCATGTAATCTTTCATTTCTGCCCACACCACATTAGAGAAGTTATTCTCTTTCATTTATCTCTTTTCTCAGGATTTTCCCCTCAATCGTAAGTCTTCATAAGCCCTACGTATGTTCATAATGTATATAAAGTACAGTGATTGAATCATTAAAAAATAAAACTGCGAGTTTCTTTTGCGCTGCTAACACTGGAACACTGATTTTATCCGATAACGAAAATTTAAGGAAAAGTTGCGACACCGTGGGCGGTTTTGTCCATTCGCGAAAACTGAAAAATATAGTGCGGGGGGGGGGGGGGCTCTCTACTCAGTCTTTACCCACCACGGTGCGGCGAAGGTCCATTTACTTTTCGTCGGCAAACACTTTCCGTTTTACTGATTGCATTCATAGCGTTTTCGAAATGCGTTTTATTTAATAACCACTGGACTTAGTTTGCAGGATGAACATGCGTAGTGTTTATGCAGTCTTTCATTTGTATGAGAAATGCTGAGAAAAGGGAAAAATAAAAACAAAATGCTAGTTTTCACGGGTTTTCTGATGATGAAACAAGATCTTAAACTTAGAAAAATACGATTGAAAAGTAAGAATTTTGCTCCGACGGAATGTTTCATCATTCCTTTACAACATTTCTAAGTTAAAAACGTTTTAAAGACGCCTTTTCAAAGCAGAAAGAAGAGTTTGTGAGCTGCAAAAATTCATGTGTTACTGGATGCAGGAGGACCTTTCGCATGCCACGCAGTGTAATTAATCAAATCATGTCTATTACTCAGAATAAAAACATACTGCTTGAACTGCTTCGTAAGATTAATTTTTTAATCAATTTTTAAACTGCTTATCAATCCTTTACTGTTTCATCATTAATATTATTATGACGTGAAGCCTTTATCTCTAACCGTTTAAAGTGACATTTCTGACGCATTTTGCGTCATCTGCTACATTAACAACTTCTACTTTCACTACGGAAAAAAGAAAACCTTGTTTTAAAGGACACTCGGAACGGTGCATGTTTCCTTTAGATCGTGGACTGTTGGCCTAAAAACACAATCCACCGAACCATTTCAGAAACCCAATAGCCAAAAACATGACTGAAAGTCGAAAGAAGGTGAGTGCAGGAAGGTCTTTAGTTCTGCTTTTAAACTTATTTACAAACAAACGCGCGAAGTTTCAAAATTTTCAAGTTCAATTGGAATGGAAATCTTGATATTGGAAGTTGTTATTTGTAGAACGATTTTATGTATTTTTATTTTGCCGGAAACTTACTTTTCTCAAAGTTACTAACTTTTTTAATGTAAGAAAAGATTTCTTCATATTATTTAATGCGCTATTATATTTTCGCCGGCATTTTTCCGTGTTACTTTCAGCCGCGGACTGGCCCACTACAAAAGTATTTTCTTCTTCTTTTTCTTCTGTAATTATTATTTTCAGATATTACGAAATGCTGCTACAATGGATTATTTCTTAAAATCTTGGAAGAGTTTTGTTCAAGGAAACTATCTTACGTACATTAATTTTTGATCTTACAAATTTAGGATGCTGATGCAATAAATTTAAATGCCCACACGCAAGAGTTTCATGTGGTGATTTACAAATCTTATAATTGTTTACTATTTACAATTCATTTAATATTTATTTTTTGTTTATCATTTTATTATTTATTTTTGTATTTTATTAATTTAATGGTTTAAATATATTATAATATTTACAACTGATTATAAAATGAAAAGTAAAAAAAATCGAGCTTGTACTCTGATTGTTTCTTTAATGAATTTTGAGCGTGCAATATCGAATTTGATATCCCATTGCATATTTCTCCAAAAATTTAAAGTTTTTGTTTAGTTAACATGCAGAAAAGGGGAAGAACATACAAGCGCATTACCCATTATGAAAAAATTTTGCACCTGAAGGGCTAAAAGCTTCCTAATAAAAGTATGTTAATATGCTTGAAGTTAGACTTCACAATATTCTGAAATATTTTCAACAATTTAAAGCTGGTTTTTGATTTTTTTTAAATAGAATTAATTTACGTTACTCATGTGTTTTAAAGCATTTTGTGTTGATTGCTACTTGGTTCATATTTTAACAGGATATTTTTAACTCTACAATGCATAGAGTAGCCATTTGGCTACAAAGTAATCTGTTATATAAGGGCAGTTCTCAAAAGGTGGGAACAAAAAAGTTAACTTTGAGCAATTTCAAAAATTTTCGAATTTGATATCAATTTTTCTTTTATTCTATAGTATGCATACCTAGAACACAAAATATGAACATGAAAAGACAGCAGGTATTTGTAAAAATTGTTAATTAGCAAATTAAATCAGCAATCTGTAGGTAACAGATTTTGGACATTGTTGTCATGTAGGTAACGGATTTTGGACATCATCATAATGTAAGTTTCACCATTTTTGACAACTGTTAATCTGATTTTTAACTTTTCCAATGAAAATTTTATTTACTACTTTTTGAATTTTGCAATTTAATGATGAAGAGGATATTAATGAAGTACTTGAATGGCTATACATACTGCTCTTTACACATAATAAAGTTTTGGAATGATTTTGAAGAAGTTGATGAAAGGTAGAAAAAAGCTTCATGGAAATAATTATACAAACTTGTAGTTTGATTTATTGGGACAAATAAGGAATAAAAATAGAAACAAATAAATACGACATATATATTTTTAAAGGAAAAATAAACAAAATATGCTTTAAGAAAGAATGTAAAAAATGACATCAGTTTTAATGACGAATATTTTTTCTAATGTCATAAGAATTAAAACGATGTCTGAAAAAATTATTGAAAAAAGAAATTCGTATTTCTATTTCGAGATCGTTAAATTATGTTTAAAAGAAAGAGAAAAAAAAATTCTAAAATAATAAAAGCGGCGGGAAAAAAAATTGCTAGTGCAGGTGATAACGTCGCCAAAACTGGTGCAGCTGACGATTAACTACATTTGTTAAACTGGAATCCCCCTCTGGTAACCTTGAGCGTATCGTATACTGTGTTGTCGCCAATGTCGCCAGCGGAAGTTTGCTTGGCGATGTTAGCGCAAAATGGCTTTCGTTCGATCATAGAAAGCCATGTTACTACTGTAATTTATGCATTGTTCAATGTGTAACGTATTAATTATGCAAAATACCAATGGATTAAAGAAGATAACATTATAATAACCTTTTTTATTGAGGTTAGAAGACAGTGGATCATCAAAAATTATGAATAAACGGACAGAATTATCGGCATCAAGATCGCACGCCATTTGGACATCTCACATGTATGTTTAAGAAAAATCATTTTTCTTCTAAGATACTGCATAAAAGCTTATGAAAACACTTTTAAACAATTAAAAATTGATTCTGAGGATCGATAAATACCTTTAAAATGAAAATATCATATACTTAGTACTCAAATAATAGCATTTTAAAGATCGCAACTTTTGGACATACATCAAATTTCAAAGTTACGTTTTTTTAAAATCGTTTACAAAGTAAATAATCTATCTTTATTTTTGTTATCTGTGTAAAATATTAACAAAAAGTTATTCAGTGTAAGATTCATACCTTTAATTTTTTTTTGAAACGTATGGAAATAATTAAAAAAAAAATTTTTTTAATGGTACATTTGCTCAGTTAACGTTTTGGTATGTCCAAAATTGTGCCTTTTAGCAAAGAAAATATTTTTTTAAGGGCATTTGAAGAGCTTTTTTCCATAATTTATGTCAATTCTTGTCTCTATACAGCATTATAATTTACCTCAAAAATTTTAGAGTTAATTAAAATGAAAGTTATTTGGTGTTGAAGCTTCAAAGTTGAAGTCTGTGTTTGTTCCCACCTTTTGAGAACTGCCCATAAAAGTAATCTGTTATAGAATTTACCAAAATATCTTTAAAACATGTTTCACATTCACTTTTAGTCGAAAAGTGAAATTAAATGCCAATTTCGTCATAGAAACTTCAACATGGCATTGAAATATAACTCCTTTGTTTCTCTCGTTGACTAGAACTTTTTTATTGCATTATTCTTGTGAGAAAATGCTCATTTAATTGACAAAGTGTCCTTTTATCAGGAAGCACCCTGCCCATTTTAGATCCTGTGGCGACTCGAATTTAACATTTGAAATTAGCAAAAATAAACTTTAAAAAAAAGCATCTTGTTGTCTGCCTACTTGCTCCTTTTATTTTTCCCCGAGTCAATTTTTGCAATACTCCTTTTCTGGTTAACTAATGAAATTAAATCTTTCAACTATCTATTTAAAGAAAGAAAAATCCTTAAGTTAGAATCCCAGAATAAATAAAAATCAACTATTTTGAACAGCTTATTTTCAAACCTAATCAAGGTCAATTAATGAATTGATTGACCTTGACAATTACTCAAAGTTTTGCTGTCAACCTTGGGTTTTACCAATTTTAATGTGCAAATTCAAAAATGATTTATTTTCACACTATCTCAACAAAACAGAACCCTACCTAAAAAAACTGATTTTTTTCTTGCTAATTTTAGATTACTCTTAATTATGAATAATTTTTCACAATTTTATAAGATCCTGCTTAATGTTTGTGCAGAGTCATGTATTGCGAGTTGTCATTTTAATTATTGTAACTCTTTTATTTTAATTCATTCCAAAAAATCCTTTGTCCTGATCTTTATTTTTTTAATGCAGGTTGATGTTGTTTTAAAGGATTTCATTTTATCAGATGATGTTCTGCTTAAAGTTTCTGCTTTGCTTCTACAAGAATTCAATAATGGATTAAGTGCTCAAAATCATAAAACTGCAACTGTTAAGATGTTTCCTACATTTGTAAGAGATGTACCCGATGGTTCAGGTAAGTAATTGTTCCATCTAATGTTTCTTTTTCATTCTTTGGTTGACCACTAGTAAAGCAGTCGATATAGGAAATATTTCAGATATAAGTACCTTTATCAGTTACTTTTATATATGGGGGAGGGGTCTGCCCCAAGAGACACTCTGAATGGATTTAAGATTTCATAAAAAAGCTTAAATTCTGAAATTTTCCCCCATATTTCTTTAAATTATATTTAATCTTAGCCTTACTGCATTCATTTTTTGAAAACAACTGCTGATATTAACGCCCATCCAAAATATCAAGAATGTGTTTTTCGGTTTTTTTTTTTTTTTTTTTTTTTTTTACAGTCTATCTTTTACTGTTTTTGATTACCCTCTAATACCCATGTTATTTGCCTTGGAATCTGGAGAATTAAAAATTGTCCGCATAAGAAGGGTGTTTGCATTTGAGGGGTGTCTGTTAGGAGGAGTTTTACTATATTATGTGGCCAAAATATGTCAATTCATTGAAGTATCATTGTATTAATACAGTGGTATCCAACCTACAGCCTGTGAAACTGACCTTTGCAGCCCCTTCATTTGTTCAGTATTTCAAATTGAAAACCACAAATGTTGCCATTTTGCAGCCAAATATTCAGAAATGGGGTTTCTAGAAATCGAATGCAGTTTTTAAAAAAATTCGTAATCATGTTATTGAAGCTACTATTTTTAGTTGCAGAACCCAGTGGCAGCCTTGCCCCTTGTACTGGCGTCATTGTAGATCCGCCGCTGCACATTTGGCCCATGGGCCTTAGATTAGGCACCAGTGTAGACCACTGGTGCAATTTGGGCAAGTTTTACATTAAGGGCAAGTTTTACATAAATTAGGGTCATATTTTAGATTTGTCTCTTAATTTCAACTTTTGTTACACCACATAAAAATTTGTTTCTGAAAATTGTTTGAACTTCATGTTTATATAAAACATTACTATTTTTTGGGGGGCGATGGAGGAAGGGTATCACCATAACTTGCTGCCTCAGGTGACACCCATTCTATAAACGCCACTTCTTTTATACATGAATAGCCACTCCCATTCGAAATTTTCAATCCTGTTGAACCCAAGTTGAATCAAGATAATACAACTCATAAAAGTTTTTCTGGTTGGATAATAAAGATTTTAGTAAAATTAATTATGAAATATCAGAGCCTCATTACTTCATGTGGAAAACGTTTAACACTAAGCAATGGCAGCTCGTGGGAGGGGCCAGAGGAGGCCCGGGCCCCCTCACTTTTTTGAGAAAATAATTTTTAAATTTTTATTTATTTCCCCATTTTTTTTTTTTGGATGTGTACCTGCCTGAAATTAAAAAAAAAATAGATTGTACCATAATGTCCTGCGTATAATGTGCGGATTATATGCGAAAAAAGTTTTAAAAAAACTTGAGGTGCGGATTATCTGTAGTTTTTTCCCCCCCTCAACACCAATGCATTGAACCTTAATATTTGCCTTAGACCATTGATCTAAGTTATTTGCAGCAGGTTTCGCAGAGAGTTATTCTGCCTGTATGTTGTTTATTTTACATACATAAATGTTCTTCTTATGCGATTCTGGTTATGTAAAATAAAGAACATACTGTAAAAAAAGAAGCCTTCATTTGCACAAGATTTTACCATTTGTTCCTTTCTTGACTCTTTGTCTTCAAGTAATTAGAGTACTATAATGACAATTTAGGGCAGAAATCATATTTTTTAAAGATTTTTTTTAGTTTTGAATGTACCTTAAAAGTTATTACTTCTTCACATTTTTAATTTAGCTGCTATTATTGTATGTTAATTTAAAACGTATCTGCGAAACACACTAAGACAGAAGAGATTTTAATTCGAAAAATATAATGATGTTGGAGTAAATCTCAATTTTTTTTAAAAAGAAATCTTATAGTTAAAAATGTTCAATAGTTAGAACTAATTGGTCAGCTAGTCCCCCCCCCCCCCCTCCACATCCGTCAAAAAAAAAAAAAAAAATACAGAACATTTAAACTTTCATTTGAAGATCTTCAATTTAGCAAAATTTTCAAAGAAAGTCTCCGAATTCCTTACAACATCGCTTCAAATTGCGTTGAAAATCACTTAAAATTCGTTTTCGAAGCTTAAATTCGAAAGATTGCTGTCTCTTATGTTACCAAATATGGTCCTACAATCGTGTTTTCAAGACTTCATTATCAGAAAATGTTCGGTCGAGGGCCCCCGAAAAGCCTTCTGTTAATATAATCAAAAAATAGGTTTTTTAAACAGCCACTTATGAAAAATTTAAGTGGAATAGTCTCTGAACCCCTCCTCATAATATCATAGAATAAATATTGTGCTTATGCTTTTAGGTCTTCAATTTTGAGAAAAAAATCTAGAGGAAAGCTCCAAAACCCCTTCCCATAAAAATCTTCAAAGTTTGTCTACAACTGCGTTTTTGGAACTGCAATTTCAAAAAATTGGAGGGAGGAGGAGGAATTGATTTCTATTTATTTTTCAAAAAAAGAAAAAAGGGAATGATCGTGGAGAGTCCCGGAGCTCCATCCCTTACCCTAACGTCAATAAAAATGGCCTATAAAGGTGTTTTAAAAGGCTTCAACTTCTGAAAATTTCCGCGGATCACCAAAGACCATCTAAAATTGTAGTTTTAAAAATCCAAGTTTCAATATTGAGAGATTTGATGATGAGCAAATCAAATCAAAGTGATGCAATTTTTTTCCTACTATGCCCCCCCCCCCCTTAAAAGTTATTTTCTATTTGCGCCACTGTTATGTTGTATGTACGTGTGTGCATATAATGTTACAAGATTTTTTTTTAATTGAAAAAAATGTCTTCCCATTGTTACACAGAAATTACTTGCTTTAAATTACTGGTCATGTAGTTTTAAAGAAAATGTGACGAGTTATCAATAATTTCAAGAAGATAAAAAGAGAATAAAAATCCTGAATTTCGCCCATATTTGCTGGCAAATTCATATGTAGAAGGGTACACACTCGCATGTAAATCACTAAGAATTTTTTTTTTTACTTTTTTTTAATTTATTTATTTTTAGGCTTTTTTTAAATTTAGCTTACCTATTTTTATTTTGTTTATTTTAAAGTGAATACTGAAATGTATTTTCATCTTTGTTAAAGTTAATTTATAATTTTTACATATTCGTTGTGATCACAATATTTTTGCACTTTTGTAATTTGGTCTTGTTTAAAGTAAAATAAATTTTACTCATTCAAAGTAATTAGTTATTAAAAGATTAAAAATAGCATTACTAATAAAAATATTAGATTGATATTGCTTTTCAAAATTTATTTATTTTGAAAAGCGAGGGGTGAAAGGGCCTCCCTTGCAGTTCCTTAGCGGTGCTGCAAGGGAGATGTATGTAGTGCCGGAAAGCGTACTGGACATAAACTTGAGATTAATAATTCTTGTGATATATTATGTAACTTTTCCCTATTTGATTAACTAAATTTTATTTTTGAGTCGGGGGGAGAAAGGGCACAATCCCGCTGGCAATCATGGACATAAACATGAGGTTAATATCTTTAGTGATTTACTTTCAATTTTATTAATTTAACACAAAATAAAATAATTTAAGAAAGTTTTAATATAAAAAAAATATTTAAAAAAAAACGGGGAGGGGGTGCGAGTGCACCCATGATCGGGCCCCCTCACTTTTCAAGGCACGAGCCACCACTGACACTAAGTTTAAAAGACCGAAATAATTTTTCATGTTAAAAGAATTTAATGTTTAAAGATTTGTGTTAAATAGCACAGTATACTATCCAGACTACCACATCACTTCGCATTAACAGATTTTTCATGTTAGCCATTTTCATGCTACACGTATTTCAGTGTATATCATTCCTGAAAACATATTTGCTATAAACAGTTTTATTTTTTATTTTCTCAATTTTCATATTTTTTCACATTTATTTTAAAACAAGTATCTTTGTTCAAGTCTTGAACTTTAATTTTTTGCATTTTAGTTACTCACTATTTATTGTTACAAAATTAATAACTGAAGTTTCTTTTTATTTAAAAAGTATTCAAACTACTCAACTTAGAGAGCATATTTTTCTTCAATATTCTTTGTATATTATTCTTAGAGAATAGAAATGTTTCATGCAACTGTTGCATTTTTATGTACATATTCAATGTTCCTTTTTATTAAGTACGTCTCCCCTGGACTTCCTTGGCCCCTGGCCTCCTGCAATGGTTGGCCAGTTGGATGGATCAAACCACTACTGCTCCAATTTTGGACTTAAAGATATGAGATTTCTATGATTTTAGTTTATTCCCACGGTTGGACTGGGAATAAAATTCGGCTTTTTCATCCAGGGAAAACCAGCCCTAGCCAATTAATTAGGTACCAATAACAATAATAAACCACATTTATTATTAAATATTTAGTTAATATTATGGAACTTAAAATAATTCATAATTTATTCTGAACTGAATTGTTAGTTTTATTGACTGATCAACTAGTTATTTAAAATAAATGATCAAACACTGATGTAAATAATTTATGCTGATGTTTATCAAAATCAATAAATAACATTTTATTAAAAAGGAGCAAAAAATTACTTTTTAAAAATAACTTTTTTTCGTTTTCATTGAACAATCAAATTGATTAGGAATTTGAAAGGTAGTAGCGAGTGAACTTAATCATAGGTATTATATTCGCTCAGAAATGGGGGTTTCTCCCCCAAAATTTTTTTCGAATTTGTTGCCTAAAAAATGCATTTTAGACGAACTATGGAGAAGAAAGGTTTAGGGGCAATCCACGTTCATTTTTCAAAGTTGAAACTTTAAAAACACAATTGTTATCTGAATATATTAGGGGGGGGGGGGGAATAGAATTTTTTTATTTGTAGCTCTAAAAACACAGTTTTAGACTATCTTTGGTGATATTAGAAGAGGAGAATTTTCAGATCCCAGTTTTGGAAATATTTGGATTTTGCAGTCTTAAAACCGCATTTCAGGCGGTCTTCTAGGCTCGGGGAAAATCCCATAATCATTCCTTAAAATTGAAACTTTAAACATCATTGTTATCCTTGATTATGTTCATGGAGGAAAGGGTTTCTCCTATCCTCATCTTTGATGACGATAGGAGAAGGAGTGGGATTCGAGAGCCCAGCACGGAATTTTTTTGAAATCAAAGTCTCAGAAATGCACATCTAGACTACTATCTTTGGTGTAGTAAAGCTAATGGATAAGTTTCAGGGACATCACATCCTCCCCCTTTCTTTCCTAGTTCTCTATCTTCTGTTATTTGTTTTAATTATTGATAAAAATGTTACGAAAAACTCTCTCTCCCACTTTTCTTTTCCAAAACTTCATTCTTCACATCAGTCAATTTGAAAAATAAAAGTGACCCTCTATTCCATTTTTTCCAAAAATGATAGTCATTAAGGTGGGAAGTGGCAAAAGCCCCGCAGCACATCCTTAAAGGACCCAGCAGCCCAAGAAATAGCAAAAAACCTAGCACTAAGACTTGTTAATGTTGCAGATATACACTGCTGGCCTCTGCGGAGGGGGCCCTACAGATTTCGTTGCAAGGGGGCCCAAAATTTATAGATCCAGGCCTAAAACTATGGGACTTAATGGCCATCGCAATTAAGTGTTATTGAATTAAATTATTCAACAGTACTTATTAGTAATTTAAACATATTTAACTAAGATTTATTCTAAAATGAAGTTGAATATCGCCACACTTGCTTCCTCTTTTGGATCATGCTTCATTTTTGTGCATTTTTATTTCAGCAAAAAAGGGGAAATGCCATGCTTTGTGTTTTATATTTGTATTAGCTGGATGTTAGTACTTAGAATATACATTAAAGAAGCAAAGTCCCACCCCCACTGCTTCCTCTCCTTCCAGACATTCCTTCCAAAACATTTCAAGATTATTACCTTCTGTGATTATACGCTTTTCATGTCATAACTAATAAAGGGAAAGCTGATTTTTTTTCATGATGTTAATATACAATGTATGTACTAATAAATAGCACATCAACTCTCGACCCCTACCCCTCTATCTTGCTTTTCCCCCCTCAACCCAACCCTTCCGAAACATTGCAAGAACAGCTATCTTTGTAGATTTATTAAATTACTAGCTGCGTGCCCGGCGTTGCACGGGCTACTTAAAAAATGAAAGAGATGTCCAATTGATGTTTTTGTATTACTCTGACATCAGTTTCTAAAGCGCTAAGGAATAAATAAATACGCGTAATGCAAGGTTTGCAAAACACCAGTAGAGCATATTTTTGGCAGAAATCTCTTTAACGTTAATCATAGTTATCAATGATACAAGTTAAGAGTATTTTCAATAAGCACAAAAGAAGAAATATATGCATTATCAACTATAATCTGTACTCACGTTAAAATGAATTACATCTGATAGACTAATTTATGTACAATTACAATCAGTTTTTTACATAAAATCACACACACTTTTTGGTTGATTACGTGAAACTGAAGCACCAAGAATAAATAAATACCAATAAGCATAAATTTAATACTGAGTCATCAGATTCCAATTTAGCTTTAGTTAAAATCCTTAAAAACAATAATTTTTGTTCAACTCTGTTTCACTTAAAGAAATCCAAACAATCTTAATTTAACATGTTCTTTTAACATTACAAACTGTGTTTCAACAGGAAGGAAAAAAAGATATTACAATTCGAAAATTCATCCATGTGACGGGAAAAAGTCCAACAAAATAAACATAATTAGTCACACATCCTAAATGTATCAAAATATGAGGTCGGTGAATGATAAACGTACACTACAATCAATAAACATAGCTAAAGAAACAACTTTCATATGCTGAAAAGAGTTAAGAACGTTGAATTTAAAAAATAAAAAAAAGACAGACAATGAAAATGAAATTCTAGATGGAAACGTTGTTTTAAGATTTGGACAGCAGCCAAAAAAATCTCTTTTAAAATAATTATTAGAATTTTACTTGCTCACCCATATGCAAAATGGCAACAGGAAAGAAATAAAAATTCCTGAATAACGTTATGTTAATTAACGTTTTAATTAATATCTTCGCTAATTAAAGTCGCACAATTACGAAATCGTTCCTATTGTTTTCTTTGGAAAATTTCGAATTGATCGGTATCTCGTTTGACTCTTGATTCGCAGCGGTACTCGAGAAGATAGATCTTCAGACAGACAGACGCGAACACATTTTAATATTATAGTGGATGATTTGTTAGATTATTATAATGTACAATCATTTTATTTCAGTTAAATGGTTTAATATTTTTATCATTGATAAATAACGTAATAGCATTATATACTTGCCTAAGAAGAAGGTTCAGGGCAGTATTGGCATTTTTGTCATCTATTGTTTTATGCAAGCTTTCTGATTTGGGTTCCACTGAAAATAAAGCACTGAAGGAAAAAAAAATATTAATTTGAATTTTTGGCATCTTGAATTCAAATTATCTTTTTCGCAATCACGAGCATGTGTGTGTAGGTGCGTGTGTAATGTATGTATGTGTATGCAGTGCTGTGTGTACGCGCGTGTGTGTATGTAGGCATATGTGTTTGTGTCTGTGTGGAGGCATGAGTGTGTGAGTTTGTGTCTGTGTGGAGGCATGAGTGTGTGAGTTTGTGTCTGTGCGCAGGCATGAGTGTGTGTAGGCGTGTGTGTGTGTAGGATATGGACGCAACCTGGAGACAATTTTCGCAAGAGGAGCAGCATCGTGAGGCCGGTTGACGCGACGGTGGTGCTGGCGGGAAAATAAAATGATAGGAATTCAAAACGGTTAAGTGAGAAGAATAAGAAATCGTGATTGCTCAAAAAATGAAGTTAAATTCCAGCATTTAGCTATTGTTGGTGATGTATCAATACCACTAATGTAACTTCTAACATTGATGCTGCACTCTAAGTGTAGGATATTACCAACTTTTTTTTAATCACAAGTGGAGATCTTATTTCATACCTTTATCAGGACAGTGTCGCACTGGGCCTTCTGTTTTTTTTTTTTTTTTTTTTAAGTGAAATATATTAAGTTTGAAGTGGTGCAAAATGTACCAGCTCAAAATTACTTTGAATGGATGTACTTAGAAGGAAAAAAATTGTTTAAAATTAGTTGTACTAAATGGGTACTACTTTAAGGTTTTCTTTGTAGATTTATTAAATTAAGATTTGTTAGATTATTATAATGTACAATTATTCTATTTCAGTTAAATAGTTTAAAAAATATTTTATCATTAATAAATAAAACATCATCATTATATGATTGTGTAAGAAAGAAGGTGAAGGGCAGTATCATTTTTTTTTTTTTCATTTTTTGGCAATTTTGTCATCTATTGTACTTTAGCTTTCTTGTTCAAGCTTTCTTATTTGGTTTCCGCTGAAAATAAAACACCAAAAGAAAGAAGAAAAAATCGAATTCCAGCGTTTAGTTATTGTTGGTGAGGAATCCGAAACTTTTTTTGTTTTTCAAATTTCTCAAACTCATTTCTGCAGATACTGTCCTTAATGTTCCCCTGGCAGTGAAACAGCTACCATATTTTCCTGTGTATTATCCGCGGGTGGCCTATATTCCACAGGTCCTAAAATCGGCCTGAAGAAAAAAAAGCTTCCTATAATCCGCGGCGGCATATAATCCGCGGATAATACGAAGCAAAAAAGATAAAGTTTTAATTTAACATACCATTTGAGCAACTAAATTAAAAACGTGAAAAAGTAATTACTTTGAAGGCATAATCAAAATTAATTTGAAATGTAATCTAAAATATAATGATTTCTTCTTGAAATCTTGATTATAGTACGCTAATTACTTGAAAAACAAAGAGTCAATACAAAGGAGCAAATGGTCTAATCTTGTGCAAATGGCTACCTATTTCACTGTAATGTTGCGTATTTTACATGACCTGAATTGCCAAGAGGAACATTCAAGCAACGTAAAATAACCAACATACAGGCAGGCAGCGAAGAAAAACATGCATGCTTCGTAAAATAAACATTCAGTCGGCGTACGGTCTCAATTGGTGAATCCTACTGTAAATATTGAGGTTCATTGTGTTGGTGTTAAGGGGGAAAAAATCTCAGAGGATCCACGGCTGCGTATAATCATCACCTCATAAACTTAACCTTTTTTAGCAGATAATCCGCAGATTATACGCAGGAAAATATGGTATATTACATCATAGTAATGATTTTATCTATCAAACATGTGAAAAATCAGTGAATTTTTAGTTTGTCCATTTAGTCCAACATTCTCGATTTTGTCCTATTTCTTCTGGGTTCCCAATTTTTTTATAAACAAGTCGGCCAAATTACAACCCTAGTCCCTTTGCACATTCTTTCAACCGCATTTCAATTTTTGTTCTACCCTTGTGTTCTACCTTTACATGTATATTGTTAGCATTAGTGCAGACTTCATCGTACGCAAAATGATTAAATTATTATTTTTCTCCCTGGTTCTTAGGATATCAAAACGATGATGTGCTCTATTTGGAAACAAAAACTTTCTGAAAATAGATCCTCATGCCATGTAAAGACTCTATTTTCATCATTTTCACTAAAAATCAGTGGTCAGAATTGACCTAAATTTCCTCAAACTGCTATTTTTTAAAACTGTCCTAAAATTCTTATTATTTTGAACTGTCCTATATATCCTAAAATTTTCATTTATTTATGCTGCATTTCCACAGAAAGAGTGTTAATTCCTCTTAAATTGATATAAACTTTTCTGTCAAGTCTTATTTATTTTTGCTAGTGTGACCAGACTTTTCAAACTAAAAATCAGGACATATCACTGATGGGGGGGGGGGAGGGGGGCAAAGTATTTTTCCTCATGGGATCTATGTGTCTTCAAATTGAAGATTTTCATATCTCAGACAAAAAATATTTTTGAATGAAGCCCCTTGATCCACAGTGGGGCAAAAACACAAAAAAGCATCTAAAAAGGGTTTTTAAACCTCTATCATTTGTTTGTTTACACAGGCATGTAATTAGCGAGTTTTTTCGATTTGTTGGGGGTCAGGATCCAAAGTTTGCAGGTTTATGCAGCTAATTCCCATTCAAGGTCTTCATACAGACCATTGATGACTAATTGATATTAATTTCAAAGAGTACATAAGAGTACATTTTTTTGTAAAGTGTTTTGAAAAAAATAATCTTGAATTCCCTAGTTTTCTGTGCTAATCAAAACAGATTTTAGGTTTGAATATTCTATTATTCATTCTTTTCGTCCTATTATTATCCTTGGACACAAGATAAATTAAATATACACGTCTGTAATGAGAAGAAAAAAATTATTGACTTCTTAAAAGCAATTTTTTTTTTTAATTCCCGCACTCATGGTTTTTTCACACTCTAAAGGCTCCCTTTTAGCTTTGTAGTGGACAAAGGGCTCTAAAATTCCAATTCTGATGCCTAAGAGGTAGTCCTGTGCAAATTTAGTAATCCGCAATTGGTTGGATATAGATAAAGAAAAATTAAGCTTCTTTTAACGTTGCTATATATGGATATTCTGAAATCATAGCAATTATTATTGAATTTTCAAATAAGAGCATAACTAATAAATGAGATATTATTCAGGTATACCTGTAAAGAATTGAAGTTGGAAAAATGACTCAATATGGTGTCAATAACGAAAGCATACAGCAAATTTATGCCCACAAATTTGTCAGTCATATTTACTGGAAATAATTTTCCTTAACATATTTTCATCACCTCTCAAGAATTAAAAGTTCCTTGAATTATGACAAAAAGTTTATTTTAGTTAAAGAAAATCTTTTAAATTTAATGATGAATGTGCAAAAAAGTGCTGGAAAATTTAGTTTAATTTTATAGTTTTCCGACTTAGTGTAACTTGGGATTGAACAGCGGGACATTAAGGGAAAAGCAGGGCATTCAGTGAGTGGGACTGTGAGATAAAAAGCAGGACTGTCCTGCAAAAATTGGGATGTCTGTTCACGTTATTTATTGCTCACATCTAGTGATGAAACCAGTCAGAAAAAAACGTTTTTTTTTTCAAAAAAGTTTATTTCCACTCCAAAAAAATTGAAAAAATGAATTTTTTCAACTTAATTTTTTCAACTTTTCAGGAAGTTTTAATTAAAATTTTCAGCTAAAACTGCTTAGAAATTTCTCATACTTAAATTCTGATGCTATTTCCTCCCCCCACCTCCTCCTTGTATGTTAAAATACTGTCTAAATTTGACAATGCAAGTTCTTCTATGATAATATAATTTGCATATAGATCAAAAAACATTCTATACTTTTTGCAAAAAAATATAAACCAATACCGTTACTGAAGAACTTATTTTCTTTCCTCATAATACAAACAAGCATAGCTTTCATCACAGAACTATGTTTCTGCTGACTGTGAGAACCAAAGCACAAGGTGCGCCACCCCTTCCCCCCCTCCCCCAGCAATTTTCCATGTAACTTCATTAAAAATAAATAAATTTACAAAACACAAAAAATATTACGAGAAGACCTTTAGCAATAAATAAATTGGTTTCACACTGCCCGCCTTTCGAAATAATACAGAGGTGCAATTGCTTGATAAAATTTTCAATCAAGAGCCGCAAGTCCTTTAATCAATCCTATTCCCTATAGAGCAATTGGTTCAGAGAGTCCAAACTTATGTGTAGTTTAGGGTAGACCTTTGACTCTAAAACAGGCCATACAGTGTAATAAATGGGATTGAGGTCTAGCGATTAGAGCGTTCACTCTAAGGATAACATTAAAAAAAAAAAAAAATACGCCCTTACACCACTTGTCTTTATGGCCATATGAACTGGTCTGGAATCAAATTAAAATGTCCTGTCTACATTGCTGTGCTGAAGTGCTGTTAGGTCGACAAAAGAACAACAGCTTCTAAAATGTCCTTCTAGTACATTTTTTGATTAATTTTATGGCCCTCATCCACAAAAAACCAGAGATTTTTTGCTGCTTGTGTTGATTCTATCACAAACAAATCCTGACTTCGGATTTTGGCGATGTTTAACATTTTCTTAGGTGCTTGGAGTGTCTACACACCAAATCCTATTGTTCTAGGGCTTATGAGCTGGTTGAATGGTAAATCAAGGAAAGGTATCTCTTCCATCTTGGACTTGTGATCCGTCTCAAACATTTCTGGTCATTGGAGTCATACGAATGCCTGAACTTTTTGGAACTCGTAAAACTTCTGTTTGAGCTGTTTTTGCCCTTAATCCCACTTATCAGTCGCAAATTTCCATCTTACGAACGACTTCTCTCGTGGGAACCCAAGGATTTCATTGAACTCGCTTTTGGATGACCTGACGATTAACTGAAATGTTCACTGTTCGTTTTAGTACACTTTCCGGACATCGACTATCATTTCCAAGTCACTTGAAGTGGCATACTGCATCAAATACTTTTTGCCGAGACACAACAAGCAAATGAATCTTCATTCTACTTGGTTAAACAACTTTAAAATAGTATTTATTTTGCTTAAAATTGTAAGAAAACTGAAAAAGAATACATAAACTAGGAGATATATTGTAAATTATTTTCTTCTAATAAAGTGAGAGACAGAAATAAGACACTCATTAACAGAAAATACTTTACTTCCATTTGATGATGCAATCTCTGTCCGAGTTTTTCCTTTTTTTTTTCTTTGCCGCTCTCTGTATACTGCTGTGCCAAGCACAAAAGTGCAATCTGCAGTATAGCTCAAGCTGAAATATTTTAAGTTTGGTTCTTCCATGTATTTGATTCAGATGTTTTTTTTTTTTTTTCAGAATTTTTAAATAATGGTTCTTGATCAAATGACCAATGAAATGAAAGTAAATTACGAAAGTAAAATACGAAACACAGAAAAACTTGATTATAATAACTCAGTGTTGTTCAAAAGTGTAGGTGTGACTACTTTTACTGCTGTGCTTAGCACGAACATATGAATAAACTGAAACTCCAGTTTAAGTTTTGGTTTAGCTTTAGAAACCATTACACAGTTTTGGTTTGGGTTTTCTGTTGAAAATAAATAAAAAAAAATAGTTTTGATTTGGGCTTAGACTAGATTGGAAAAAATCAAAACTCAATAGCTTTCACTTCAGACAGTAAAGTTACATTGTAAGGGAGGGAAATCATATTTTTATTTCAAACAATATCAATCATATTTAAAGTCAAAAATTACTATTATTATTTCAAGTTTCAAAGGCAATCTAAAAAAGAAAATAATTGTTATGATTGGACACACCTTACTCAATAATATTTGTTGAATGACGACTTGACTTTTTTCTGGTGTATGACCAAGAAAGCTCTGAGTTATAAAACAAATAGGGTTTTTTTTTTCTAATTAAACTTAGCTTTATGTGTATTTCTGTCAAGCAGAAAAAGAAGATAGGTAGATTGCATATATTTTTTAATGCTTAACCCTTTATATGTTCCAAGAAACACAGAGCGATTGAGAAACAGTATTCTTATTCATAAAAAAATCAATTTTTCCCGAAAAAAAGCCGGTAAAAAAACTTTTTCCACCATTCTAAAATTTCCGGAAATTTTACATCTCTATGTCACGTCTCGGTATTCCAGTTGAAGCCTTGTGCAGAGATGTGTGTGGCAGAAAGCACTTATTTGTTAAGAAAAGCAGGTGTTATGTTGCTACTCCTGTTCGTTTATGGCGATGATCTAACGGTATAAAAGGATGAATGGTATACCAAAAAATCAAGGCGGTCATTTAAATGTTCAATTGCCCTCTTGACTCTAAAAAATGATTGTTTTTTCATATGTGTTTTTTGTTGTTTTCCGATGAAGTTTGCATTATACACCCTAGAAAAATTGAAAATGACACATGTGCAGAAAAATTAAATTTTTACCGTTTACCCGCCAATGTTCCAAAAATGGAGCATCATATTTAAGTGAAAATTTTCCCAAGAAATAACGTTAAAATAAACAAGTTTTTTTAACACAGTTTAGTCTTATTTCAAAGTATTTTTTGATTTCCTGCTTGATTGTTTATATGTTTTAAATTATTTATTGCGATTTTTCAAAGATGAGTGTTTTTTTAGCTTTTTGCAACTTTTTCTGATAAAATTTACCAAAAATTGACTTTTTCAGAAAACGTGATGATATTTATTATAGTTGTGAAAAATACTTTAATGTATGATTTTAAAATGCTTATAGAAATGTACAATGATATTTCCGAAAGGTGTACCCCTTCAAAATAGCATGTTCCAATTTTGGAACATTGGCGTTTTCGGGAGTCAAATTTCCAAGAAGTAAATCGTTCGACTTCAAAGGGGAAATTTCATTTTTTGTAATATGTTTCTTTTTTTTTTTCTAATTTTGAATGTACTCTGATGTAGATGTTGGCAAAACCAAGTAAGTTTATATTTTGAAAGGATATGACGTTTCGTTAGCAAAGAAAATAATAACAGTCTTCTGTTTGACGGACTATATGGCGACGAATCCACACCTGCTCGGAAAGCTACATTGTTACGTGATAATAAAAAATAATATTAGTGAGCATTTTATTCTTCATATTTTAAATGCAGTTCAATAATTTGCTTGCTTTGTTTTCGAGCGAAACGAAATTCTGTTTGATGTATACCAACTGTTCATAAATGTTAAAAAGTGTCTACAAGATTTCTTACTATAGAACAAGCTGTGGCTTATTTAGAGACATTGTCAGATTCGGATTTGCCAGATGTAGATATATGCCAATTACTCCCTGATGAACCAGGAAATATCACTGAGGAAGAATAGATGTTGACAGAGATGAAATCCTACAATTTTTTGGTTTGCTGCTATTGAGTGGGTACCATTCTGTACCTTCTGAAGATATGTATTGGAGCAGTGCAGAAGATACATCTGTGCCAATTGTACCAACAGTTATGCCTCAAAATCGTTTTCGAAAAATAAAAAACTTTCATTTGATGGACAACCATGAATTAAAACAAAATGACAAACTAAGAAAAGTACCCTATTTACGAAGAATTGTGGAAAAACCTTCAACAATTTGGTGTATTTCATGAAAAATTGAGCATAGATGAATCTATGGTTCCCTACTACGGTCGGCATTCATGTAAAATGTTTATTAGATGAAAACCAATAAGATTCGGCTTCAAAATTTGGATGTTGTGCTCTTCAAGTGGATACCCATATTCGATGGAGATTTATTCAGGCAAAAAAGAAGGATCCCCTGATGTGCAATTAGGATCCAGAGTTGTAAATGATCTATTATCAGTTTTGACTGACACGTCTAAGCATGAAGTATACTTTGATAACTTTTTTACATCATATGACTTAATTTCTCAGCTATCAAAAAAGGTGTACGAGCAACAGGAACAATTCGTGAAAACTGAACTGGCCATTGTCCACTGAAATCTAAAAAAGCCCTTTCTAAAGAAGTTCGAGGAAATTTTGATTATCGATCTGATGGATCAGTGTACCTGTGCAGCTGGAATGATAATGCAGTGGTTACATTAGCATCTAATTTTCATATACATGAGCCACTTGCATCTGTAAAATGTTACTCAAATGCGCAGAAATGCAAGATAGATGTGCCACAACCTCATCTTATCAAGAGATACAATGAAGGAATGCAATTCTTCCTTTCATATCATGGGCATTAGATATTTCTGTATTGGATTTTCTGAATTCTGATATGTGCATAAATGCAATTTAAAATATTATTTTTAAAGTATTAATTTATTAGTTTAAAATATTAATTTATAAAGTATGCTAAAAACCGCATTCAAAACCTCTTAGTTAAAAAAAATTCTCTGAAAAAAAAACTTCATGCAAAGCGCCAATGTTCCAAAAATGGAACACGCTGAAAAACATAGTAAAAAATTTTTTTCTGGAAATTTTATTTTATTTCTGTATTTACTAGACATAAATAGATATAATTTCAAAAAATTACTCAAATTTGATCATCCGTCAATAGTTCGGCGGTTAAACGGTTAATAGCCAGTGCCAAATTGAATTGTAAATACCTTTTAAATTATTAGGAGCCACTTTATCCAGAACTCGACTTGTTGCTACAAATGCATAAAATAAAAAATCCAAATTTAAACATTAGCTTCAAATATTCTTGAAAAGAAAAAAAAAATTCAAGTTGGCGCACATTAAAAAAAAATCATTTCCCAGTGATAAAGGTGGTATTGGAAGTTAAAAAACAAATTGTAAACTTGTACTGTGCACATTGCAATTGCATATAGACAAAAAATAGTAAAATCAAACAAGTATTGCTCTATTCAAAGTAGCCTGCACCCTTCAGGAGGGGGAAGAGGGGTAACAGACATATTTCTCCATCTCAAAACCACATGTTTGTTTTGTGTAATTCTTTGTATTTTTTTGATTTATTTTTGTTTTTGGATTTTTTTTTTTGCCAGTCATTTGGCCTTCCTTTTTTTGTTTGAATAGGAAAGTGAGCGAGTAAAATTCAACATTTGTCTGATTTTAGGAAATTTTTATCCCTTAGAAAACAAAATTCCCACCCTTATAGTGATATTTTACAAATTTTGAATTGGGTAAGGGAGTTCAAGACTAGTGATTGATAGTCTCAATATTTCAGCTGAAAAATTTTTATTTGATTAGTAAGACATGTTTTCATGTGTGATATCTTTTATATGATCATAAAAAAAGGGGAAATTCTATACTAAAATGCAAAAAAATAAACGGGGAGAGCGTGAAAGCTATTCGCAATACAAGCCTATTTTATGTTAAAACAAAATTTGGAATCACTCCTGATTTTCTTTCAAGAAAAAAAAAAGCTAACAGCATATTTTTCAAGAAGGAGGTTGAAAAAATTACTTTGTTTCCTTTAAAGCTCTTGATATCTGTTGTCCTAAAATTTTAGCAAAACTGTGTCCCATTCTTTTTCTAAAATCCTGAAAATGCAAGATTTAATAGTTAATTTAACATGGTTATTTTTGCTTTTGATTTATATAATGCTTCCATCTACCATGATCAGTGTTTGCTAACACACAGCTGCCACATCCAAATGCATTCATGTTTTATTCATGTTTACTTTACAGCGGTTATATTTTCATATACCAATGAAAGCCTTTCCTTTCGTTAATACTTAGCTTTAGAGTGAATTCAAATTTATGAATTCC
Organism: Uloborus diversus; assembly: GCF_026930045.1. Lineage (NCBI taxonomy): Eukaryota > Metazoa > Arthropoda > Arachnida > Araneae > Uloboridae > Uloborus > Uloborus diversus. The sequence continues at coordinate 95,793,450 of NC_072740.1, read as the reverse complement.
ATCAAAATTCATTACTTTACTCACACATACCTACAAAAGAAACTGGGAAACAAGAACTTGTAGCTCAGGTGAGAACCCAGGTGCCTCCATCTGGTGGAAACTGGGCGTCAAAAACTACTTACGTGTCATGAATCAGCCCCTTAATGGTGTCACATGAAAGACAGATGCCTTGTTGGGGTGTGCTCTAGGTCAAGGCCAGATGGCTTCTTACATAGCCCCATTGGAAACAAACAAGAACTTATAAAAGTTTCACTAAGCAACAAATAATTGGATTACCTATGAATATAGATATCTCATTAAACCAAAGATTTAACTCAACAGTGAAACTCAATAGTAACAATTAGACCTAAACAGCCAAAATACCAACTGTAAATAATTTTTGTTTTCAAGTGTGGTTTGTGGCATTTAAAAGTTAATTACTTAGTTGAAAATCAAATGTTTGATGATATTCGAAATTAAGGTGAAGTGATGTGAGTGTGTGTACATTTTAATTAAACCTAACAAATATCTGTATTAGAAACACATAAGTATTGCTTTAAACCATGATTGTGAAATATATGTATTTTATCTTTTTAGAACAAGGAAAATTTCTTGCTCTTGATTTGGGTGGCACAAATTTTCGCGTGTTGTGCATAGATCTGGATGGAGATCAGTTTAATATGATAAATGAAATTTATGAAATTCCACAATCAATCATGCTTGGATCAGGAGAACAGGTTGGTATTTATTTGTAATACTGAAGTCCCTTTAATTTTATTTCATGTAGCATTTGTTGACGATACATTTATTTTTTGATTTTTATAACTTGTTTGAATAAGTAAGAGTTAGTTATAAAACTTCAAATGAGTTGCTAGGAGAAAATAAAGTAACATCTACTAAAGAAAGCACAAATGGACAGTCATGATAAAAAGCTACTTGTTTCAAAGGAATAAGTATATTCTGTATACCCAACCTGTTTTTTTTTTTTTTTTATAACAATAGTAATGAAAGTGACGACAAGTGAGAAGAATTTTTAACTTAACAATCCTAAAGATGCTCAATGGTTTTTGATGTGCCAGAAATTGTTTTCTTTTTTCGAAGCATGTGATGATGTTTTTTAGGTCATGAGTGTTATCCAAAAAAAAAAAAATAGCAGGCAAAACAAAGTTAGACATTTCAAAAGAAACTTTCTTTAGTAATCTACAGGCTCTTCAAAAAAAGTGAATTTTTATGATTTTTTTTAGTAGGTATCAACTCTTTTATAACGAGCAAACATAGCAGTCCCTTCGCTCTTGTTTTAAGCAAGTTTGACTGTATTTTCTCCACTCTAATACACCATCGAAGATAATTAATGTGAAGCTAGTTCTCCTAATTTAAAATACAGTGTATTAATGTAAACATTAAAATCAAAACCTTTTTTCTATGTATCAGAGAAATGAAAAGTAGTATTAGCTATGCAACTAATGGATTAGCAAATCATGGCAGCAAACAGTAATCCTTATAGACTTTATTAGCTGACCTGTTCAAAACATTCCCACTTGACAGTGGTTAAAATCCAATTGTGTTTTATAGTATGTTTTCAAAAAACAGTTGCAATATCAGTTGTTTATTTTTCTTCAATGGCAGTGAAAAATAGAATAACCTAATGCCGTACTTTTGTAGTTTTAAAAAGTATGAACAAAGCACCAAAAAGAAGAAATATTTATGATACTGTGATTTACCTTGCTAAAATAAGAATTTTCATTTCTAATTTTAATGGAACAATACAAAAGTGGTTCAGTATCCTGCACTGAAATTAGATTACATACTCTCGGAAACTTGATCAAGATCAACGCAAGGGGAAAAAATCTTTAAAAAAGTTCAACACACTGCGGGATCAAACTCAGGTTCGCATTTCTAGCACAATGCTCGAACCATCTGAGCCACACGTTCTCACTCGTGGGACGCTGTACATTAAAGAAATGCTTAAAGAAAAAACAAAATACACCAACTTTTTTTCAAAAAAAAAAAAAAACCGCAATGTGAGTTTTCTGTTGAGTTTTTGCTAAAAGTGAAATTTATTAAATTTGATCAAGTATTGATGGAGTATGGCATTGAAGTAGAAAAAAAAAAACACCTTGGAGATATAACGTATTGGAAATTCCTAGTTTTTTTGTTTTTTCTTGTTTCAAGCAATTGCTTTTGTAAAAAAACTAATTAAATTATTTGATCAAACTTTTTGAATTTTATGGTAAAATTTCAATTTTATATAATTTATAGGAAAATGGAATAGTTATTGGCCCCTTTATATATATACAGTGGTGGACAGAATTATAGACTCAAGTTTTTTTTCTTTTGTTTCAATTATAACATGACTCAGTTTAAATCATTTTCATTGAAGTGAATATGAATAGTTGAAGAAATAGTTCTAAAATTAGTACATCGTATCAATTAAATTAAAAAATTTATGAAATTAGAAACTTTGCAAATTTAATATTTTATCATTACGTGAAACCTGGACAAAAGTATAAACTCAAAGGTAAAAAATCCAGGATTACGAGAAAGTTTCATTCGAAAATGTTAATTTAACGCCATAGAATGAATAAATGTTGCCATCAATGATTGCTAAAAGTTTTGTTTTTGGAAATTAATGAGAAACATATAAATGCACCGCTGGACAAAATTATAAACTCAATTTTTTTTTCTCCATTTTTTCAGTCATAATTTAACTCGGTTAATTTTTTTTTTCCAGTAAAGATAAATAACTGACTAAATAGTCCTAAATTCAATATAACTCATAAACTTCATAAAATAAATAATTTAATTAAAAAAATTCTTAACTTTAATATCTTAATTCGCAACTCCAATAAACAATAGGGGCGCTGCAGCCACTGTCTAATGGCGGATGAAAAAGGTAAAACAAACAGATGCCGTAACTTATAACTTGTTTTGAAGCTTAATGAATGACAGTAATATTTCATCGTGCGTGTGGGAAATTTTCTTTTCGATTCCTCTGAAATTACATTACACCATAAACTCTCTGAAGTCTGTAATTTTCTCCAAAGAAAACACGTGTAACGGAATGTTTTACCTTTTTCTTTAATATTGTTAATCATCGCAAGGTAGCGTATTCGAGCTCTGAAGTTGCGAAAAACACATGAAACCTGGACGAAAGTATCAACTCAAAAGTAAGAAACTCTGAACTTTGGTAGAATTTTATTTTTAGAATTTTGAAATGCCTCAAGGTTTAAAACTTACAGAGCAACAAGTAGGAAAAATTGTGGCCTACAGAGTTGCTGGTAAAACCCAGCGCCAAATTGACAATGTAGTTAAATGCTCCCAAGGGGCAGTAAAAAATGTACTGAAGTATCCCCCAAGTTATGGAAAAAGAAAAAGGATGGGAAGGCATTCGAAACTGAGAGAGATTGAAGATATATTTTACGCACAGCATCAAACACTGGAGCTTCTTCCAGCAAAATTCTGAAGACTTTAAAACTCAAGGTGAGCTCTAGGACAGTTAGAAGAGTTCTACAACAAGCTCAGAATATGAAGTGGAGAAAAATGAATCACAGCCAAAGCTGGAGGTTCGGCATATTACTGAAAGATTTCAATTTGCACAGCGACATATGTCTTGGGAAAAAATGTCGAATTCAGTTGTTTGCTCCGATGAAAAAAATTCAACTTGGATGATCCAGATGGCTTAAGATACTATTGGCATGACATTAGAAAAAAAGAACAACACATATTTAGCCGAAACTTTGATTTAGGTTCTATAATAGTTTGGGCTGGTTTCTCTCAGCATGGTAAAGCAGGATTGGCGTTTCTCAATGGAAGACAGAACGCTGAAGATTACCAATTAATACTGGAAGATCATCTCTTACCTTTTGCTCATCTGATTCCTGTAGGTAACTGGTTATTTCAGCAAGATAACGCGAGTGTACACACAGCGAAATGTACAAAAGAATGGTTCAAGCGCTGGGGTATCAGTTATCAAATGACCAGCTCGTAGTCCGGATCTTATTCCGATCCAAAATCTTTGGGGGACCATGGTTCGCAAAGTTTATCATGATGGGCACCACTACCAAACCACAGAGGAATTAAAAAGGGCAATACTTTCAGCATGGAACCATATGACACTGCAGCTGTTGGAAACTCTTGTGAAATCTATGCCTAGCCGCATATTCGAGGTAACTCAGAAAAATGGTGGCCAAAATCGTTTTTAAAAGTTAGTAGTTTACACTGATGGCTAGATTTAATGCAGTGTTAATTTTTAAAACATTTCAAATATTGATTTTTTTTTTTTCAATTTGTCCATGTTAATAGCAAAATTACATTTTCATAAATCTCTGCTTTGTTTTGCTAAAGTAATTGCAAATGTAACTTATTTAAACTCAAATTTTTTTTTTTATTTTGTCAGCTTATAATTGCGTTTACGCAGTATCGTAAGTTTGTAATTTTGTAATTCAGCATTGGTTCATTTTTGGATATTAAATTATTAAGTATTTGAATCAAATTCTACCAAACTTCAGAGTTTCTTACTTTTGAGTTAATAATTTTGTGCACGCTTTATGTGTTATGAATATATTAAAGTTAAGAATTGTTTTAATTAAATTATTTATTTTATAAATTTTATGAGTTATACTGAGTTTAGGACTATTAAGTCAGTTATTTATCTTAACTGGAACAAAAAAAAAATAACTGAGTTAAATTATGATTGAAAAAATGGAAAAAAAAAATGAGTTTATAATTTTGTCCAGCGGTGCATTTATATGTTTCTCATTAATTTCCAAAAATAAAACTTTTAGCAAACACTGATGGCAACATTTATTCATTCTATGGCGTTAAATTAACATTATCGAACGAAACTTTCTCGTAATCCTGGATTTTTTACCTTTGAGTTTATACTTTTGTCCAAGTTTCACGTAATGATAAAATATTAAATTTGCAAAGTTTCTAATTTCGTGAATTTTTTAATTTAATTGATAAGATGTACTAATTTTAGAACTATTTCTTCAACTATTCATATTCACTTCAATGAAAATAATTTAAACTGAGTCATGTTATAATTGAAACAAAAGAAAAAAAAATTGAGTCTATAATTTTGTCCACCACTGTATATATATATATACACACACATGACTCTATATCTGTATGTTTGAAATTAAATAAATAAAATATTTTGGTATACATAAAAAATACTTAATTTGATACAGTATTAATGTATTTAATTATTTATTCTTTACAAACAAGTTTTCAAATATATTTTCAGAAAAAGTCTACGCACAAACAAAAATTGACAGTAACTGGACTAACTTTATCCCAGTTATTGGCCATATTAAAAATTTATTACACTATATTCATATATATGAATATATTACGCCTTTTTATAAATATGGTGCACCATTATATGAAAATATACCATTTTATGGACATATATCACTGTACCATTATACAGAAAAGTGATTTTTTTTCTGGCTTTTACAGAAATTCTGGCTTTCTATGTTTGTTTTGTAAACTTTTTCTCTATTTTTTTTTCACCCCTCAGAGTGATCCCTTACTTCTTATAAATCCGAAAAGATTCTGATTTTTCTTAGATATTTTCAGTCCTTATTTTCTTCCCTTGATCTTCATCCACTGCAATTTCCACCTTAAACATATGGCTTGAAAGTATGCCAGCATAGCATGTGCCTCGCAGAGAATTGCGTACCTTGTTTGAGATTGAAATTCTTTTGCATCCCAAAAATATTTTAATCATTTTGAAAGCTTTGTGGTATTTTCATTCTCATTTCATTCATTGTTTTAATAATTTATTTATTATTTTTTAGTTGTTCCTTCATACCATTTAAAACTAACCATTAAAAAAAAACGTGGTTAATCCCAGGTTTGGATTTTGATAAAATTTCACATATTTGCTCTTTCTATGCATTTAAGAAAGCATATAAAGGAATTTTGAGAATCTAAAATGGTTTAAGTTTTACAACCTGTTAAAAGTTTTTGAAATTTTTATAGTTTTCATAATTTACTAATTTTGCAACTTCAGTGATCTTCAACTCATCTTTTGGTTGAACATAAGTACATCCCCCCCCCCATTTGAACTAAACTTTCTGCCCCTTCTACTAAAGTCAAATGTAATATGTACAGTAGTCCCTCGTTTTACATGTAAATTAGGACTTAATAGTGATGTTAAAATAGGGGTTACTTTTCCATGAATGGAAAATACTGCATTCTAGTGATCGATAAGTATACATAATAAGTTAAATGTTCACTTTTTCAGGAACATATGCACAATGTGCATAAAGAACATGAATTAAGAGCTGGTTATATTCTTTCGGCAGTCATTAATTATTTTTCTCCATAGTTCTTAGTGAGGGGGTTAACGCTTCCGGAATCACTTACATCATTTCTATGACAAGATCTTCCTTGACTAACAGATCATAAAGATCATTTGCCATTGTCGAGGAATGGCTCGAAATTTTCAGGGTGAAAGCTTTTGGTTGTGTGTCATCGATGTCAGTGTCCTCTTTGGCTTCGTTGTCTTTTGTTTCATCTGAAAGCTCTTCTCCCAGTGGGCTCGGAATTGTGTGAATTTTATAACTTCTGGAAAGAGCTGTGGAACCAATCACAAAAAATGCCTCCAGTGGCCCAAGTTCGCCTATTAGCACTCCAAAAAGCAGTGTATTACGGGTTATCTGCAAGCTCAGGAAGTTGTGTATTGAAAGAAGGGAAATTTTTATGTTTGCATTGCCGCATCAGCGTAAAATCAATTCATCTGCATAAAATAAAGGTGTCGAATCTTAAAGAGTGTATAATCAAATCTGCGTAAAATGAGGGTCTACTGTATTTAATGTGCTAATTAATACCACATGGGATAATTTCAGTGTCATTTTCAGCATTTGTGAAAATAGTAACTATGATAGATACTTTGTGCATTTAAGCTCAATTTTTTTTTTTTTTTTTTCAGCTTTTTGATCATATAGCAGAATGTTTAGGTCATTGCTTAGAGCAGCTTGGTTTGACTCATAGAACATTGCCTTTGGGCTTCACTTTCAGTTTCCCTTGTTTGCAGAAGGGACTTACTAGCGCTATTCTTGTTAATTGGACAAAAGGTTTCAATTGCTGTGGTGTTCAAGGAAAAGATGTTGTGCAACTGTTGCGTGAAGCTGTGAAACGGAGAGGGGTAAGAAAAGTATTTTTCAGCTTAATTAGAATTTCCAAAAAATGGAGTCGATGTTTTCAATTTAAATTTTTAGTCTATTGAAACCGGTCTGTTATGCAGTGATGTTCCCATCAATTTTTTTGAGGGTAGACTCCCAGTAATCCATTATGCACAATATGTGTATGTGATCATATACATAATATGTCACAATATGAAAATTTTTGAAGCTTAAGCATGTACGCTACATGTCTAAAAATGTTAGAGAGTATATGGAGTATACCCTATGGGAACACCACTGCTGTTATGCACCATGTCCAATCACTCTGTTTCAAACATTGTGATAAACAAATGTATACTATATTTTGTTTTAATTTTCTATATAGTCTATAATTTTGGACTGATTGGTAAACCAGGCCTTAGGTTCTTGCTTGCAGACGGAAGTTGCCTTTTGTTGTGCAACTTTACATACTATATTACCCTTACTAATAAGATGACAGTGCTCTAACTTCATGGTAGCAGAAAACAGAAGCTGCTTCCTGGTCCCCACTATCATTAATAATGTTTAAAACATGTCCTACTATACATATCTGTCTAAAGAAGGCAAATTAAATATCACATGATGTTTATTAAAAGTTTTTTTTAATGAAATGCAAATACAAATACAAAAGTGATGACCAGCAACAGGCTCTGGGCCCAGCTAGACTGGTCCTAGTCAATTTACAATCCCCAGTGAAGATCAATGGCCCTCTTAAAACTGTCTACTCCTTTGCTCATTACCACCTCTTCCGGTAAGCTGTTCCAAGGTTCCACTACCCTGCTAAAATAATAATTTTTCCTAATATCCATGTTAGCCTGAGATTTAAATAGCTTAAAACAATGACCCCTTGTCCTGTTTTCAGTGCTAAACTTTAGCCCCGTAACATCTTTCGTTTTAATAAATTTAAACAGCTGAATCATGTTCCCTCGGTCTCTTCTTTGCTTAAGACTGTACATTTTTAGCCTTCTAAGCCTGGAATCATAATCTAAGTGGGAAAGTCCACTTATTAGCCTTGTAGCCCGCCTTTGAACCCTTTCCAATACATTAATGTCTTTCTTAAGATAAGGAGACCAAAACTGAACAGCATACTCCAAATGGGGTCTTACCAAACTTCTATATAAGGGCAGAAGAACTTCTTTAGATTTATTTGAAACAGATCTATTGATAAACCCAAGCATCTTATTGGCTTTGTTGCTAGCAATGCTGCACTGTTGGCTAAACTTTAAATCCTGACTTATTAAGACCCCCAGATCAGTAACTTTGTCTGCCTGACTAATGACTAAACCTTGCAAATAATAACTTGTACACTTGTTTCCATGCCCTAAATGTAGCACTTGACATTTCCCAACATTAACAGCCATACCCCATTTATCAGCCCACTCCGTAATATGATCTAGATCCTCTTGCAGCTGAATTGCTTGTTCATCATTTTCTACAGTCCCCATAACTTTGACATCATCAGCAAAACAATTCATGTTCCCAGAAATATTTTTGTGAATATCGTTCATAAAGACAATGAACAAAACAGACCCTAACACTGATCCTTGAGGAACCCCGCTTAAGACCTCACTCCAATTAGAATAATTTCCTCTTACAACTACTCTTTGTTTCCTTCCGGTCAGCCAGTTTTTTACCCAAATGAAAGTTTTCTCTCCTATTCCTATATCAGCTAATTTGCTAAGTAGAGCAACATGCGGTACCTTATCGAAAGCTTTTTGAAAATCAATGTAAACAACATCTACAGGCTTCTTATTGTCCAAAACCATGGTAACTTTGTCATAGAAATGTGATAAATTAGTTGCACAAGATTTACCTTTCCTGAAACCGTACTGAAAACTAGTCAATAGATTATTAGTCTCTAGAAAATTTACTATCTTAATTTTCATCAATGTTTCAAAAATTTTGCAAACCACCGAAGTTAGACTCACAGGTCTATAATTTCCCGCACTCCCTTTTGACCCTTTCTTGAAGAGCGGTGTAATATTAGCCAGCTTCCAGTCCTCTGGCACTGTCCCCGAATTATAAGAAGCATTGAAAATGTTTGCGATTACATCTGCTAATTCCTCTGCACATTCAACTAAAATTTTTGGATAAATATCATCTGGCCCCGGAGCCTTAGTCCCTTTAATTTTTTTCAAATGAAGTAAAACGTCATCCCTGGAAAATACAAAGTCCTCAAGCTGTACTATAGCTTGTGTCTTGTTGGTGTCAACTGTTGAGATACAGTTATCGTTAAAAACACTCGAAAAAAAGTTATTAAGAACATTAGCAATATCACTATCGTCTTGAATTAAAATTCCGTGCTCATCAACCAGTGGCCCAATATGACTATTTCGAACTTTCCCCGAATTAGCGTATGCAAAAAACCTCTTGGGATTCCTGTTTATGTTATCTGCCAGTCTTTGCTCCAACTCTCTTTTCTGATGCATGGTAATAAGGTTTTAAATGCTTATTGGTTTTGTTCTTATGCTTCTAGAATGTTGATATAGATTGTGTTGCTATTGTAAATGACACAACTGGTACACTTATGTCCTGTGCTCATAAGAATAAGGATTGTAGAGTGGGCCTAATAGTTGGTAAGTATACTGCTAAAAAAGAAGTATTATTTTGTAAAACTACAGGTTTTTAATACATACTAATGTTCTGTAATTTTATTTAGTTTACCTTTTTTTCAAACAAACTACTATTCAAATAAAGTGGTTCTTGTTACTATTTTAGTCTTAATATTTACTAGAAAAATTGTACCTGTGAATAAAATGAAGGACCTTGTCTTGTATGTTGTGTGTAAGCCATGAATTGAAAATCTATAGCCAGTGTGCATATCTCTTTAAAAAATCATACTGAAATGTAATAGTCACAGATTTTATATATACTAGCTTATGACTAAGTATCAGCTAGTCTCAAAGGAAATTTTATATCCATTTCTTCATTTTCATGTTAATTTAATATTGCTCATCTTTTTGCCTTATTAATAAATATTTTTAGTTTAGATTACTTTTTAATCATTGTATTAAATATCTTATTTGCCCTTTCTTATTCGAACTGTATTTCACTACAGTTTCAGATTAGTTTTTCCTTTTATAAAGGTACTGGAACCAATGCTTGTTACATGGAAAGATTAGAAAATGTTGAAACTTGGACTGGAGACAATAACCCTCCAAAGCAAGTAATAATTAACACTGAGTGGGGAGCATTTGGAGATAATGGATGCCTTAACTTTCTAAGAACAGAATATGATTATCAAGTTGATGAAATTTCACTTAATAAAGGAAAACATTTGTAAGTATTGAAAATGTGCATTCAAAAAAGAATAATACATTTGGATGTTTCTTTCTGGTACACCAACGATTTCCCATATAGTTGTGTTGTCCCTCGACACTTTGCACATTGCCTTTTATATATGTATATATATATATATATATATATATATATATATATATATATATATATATATATATATATATATATATATATATATACAAATATACATATATATATATATACATATATATATACATATATATACATACATACAGGGGCGGACTGACTGACTTTGGCTCAGTCGGCAAAAGAGTATTTTGGCCCACCTCTGTAAATTAAAGTTGAATTAACCAGTACCGGATCTCGATTCTTCCGAGCCGAGCAAAGACATTAAACTACCGCTATAGTTCTTATTTCCCTTTAAGTTTCTAAATCAAGTTTTAAAGTTTAAAAAAAAGAAAATTTGTGAAACGTAAAATAAAGCTAACTTTTTTATGTGCCTTCAAAGGATACTAATGGTGTAAGTCTGAAAAGGCACATCTTTAGGCTTCTATACTGACAACATAGGAAGGACACGAGGAAAGGGAGGAGTCGGGTAAATTCCCCCGGAAATTTTTTGAAATTGGTTGATCTGTATAGGCATAAGGCGAAAAGAATTGGGGGGAAGGGGTTCTAGAGTTCCCTTCCAAGCAATATTTTCAAAGTTGATGTCAAAAAGGGTAATTTTGCAACTATCGGTAATGTTGAAAATAGGAAAAAGAAAGGGTTCCCCCACAATTTTGTTTTCTTAACTTTTTTTTCTAAATTGAAGTCGTTTTTTGGCTATCTTTGTTTACAATAGAATGTCAAGGGCTCTTCCCAAAAATTCCCCAAAATGGGAAGTTTTAGAAATAAAATTTTAGGTTACCCTTGGTAAAATTAATGGAACAGGGAAGCATCGGGAACTCTCTGCATAAACGCTTCGATTTTGAACTATTAAAAAACGAAAAACTATCATTGATCGTGCTTGAGAAAGGAGGATGCTCAGTGATCTTATTTGAAAGCATTTAAAAACTGAAGTATACTCTACCCAATTTTAAACAGCATTTAGTTACTATAGGGAATCCGGCGACTCTCCTTCTTAATTTTTCGACATTGAAATTTTAAAAACATAATCTTATAATGTGTTTGAAAACATTAAAAAAAAGCAGACTGGTTTCTCGAGTGTTTCCCCCCAGTTTTTTTAGGAGGACGCTGTACCCTTCTGCTTTTAAGCTAACTTTTGAGCCTTAACTTGATCATCTCTCCTTGCCCCTTAAAAGTTTAGACAAAACTGCACAAAAGCTATTTTTTTTTTCAAAAGGTAAAGATTCACATAAGTCTGTCCTTGAATGTCCCTCTTTCGTTTCAATAACTTATCCACAAGAATCTGATTAGAATATCTCTGAATATTTTTTGCATTACCTTTAAAACTAAACATCAAAAAGGTTTTCAATATTTAAAAAATAATTACTATAACATTGTATGTAACTAGAAAACCAAAAAGTAAAAGATGCACCTTTTGTGTCTTACAAAACTTCTCTAAACAGTACCCTTTTATCTGAGAGCGCACTGCCCCTTTTCTGGTCTGGGGGAAACACTGGTTCCCTCAGGGCATTTTTTCTGAAACTGAAATCAATTTTTGGCTATAGTACATATAAAAGGGTTACAGAGCTCTCCCACGAAAATTTTAAAATGTGAAATTTTAAGCTATCTTTAGTGACTTTAAGGGAACGGCGAAGGTTCGAAGCTTTGTCTGGCAATTTTTTGATATTTAAATCTGAAAAACAATTGAGGGCCTTGATGCAAAAACCAAGAACTAAGTAAGTCCAGACTTACTCATTTTTGGTAAGACCAACAAATAACATTGGTGTCCGGTAAAAAGGCTAGTATCTTTCCCACATTATTTACTAGAAAGCAGAGGTCTGATCTTACATTTGGTTCCCGTTGTAGCACCTAAAAGTAGTGTATTAAATTTGAGGATTTTGGACATGTGTTCCTTTTTGATCTAAAAGTCTTCGTACTACAGATTCTTTCAGGATATGTCCCCTTTTGTTCAAAATAAAACGTTCAGAGGACGGATTTGTTACCTTTTGATCAAAAAGCCACACTTTACCCTTAAATAAAATAGGATTTTCCACGTTCGGACTTCTTGAGAGCAAGTGGTTTGATAAAGGTCGTCTGAAAGATTTAGAAAATATCATAAAACGAATTTTTCAAAAAATTTGACATGTTCCCTTTTGATAAATTACTCCTCAACTAATGTAGCTCAAAAAAAAAATAAATAAAAAGATTTAAACCTTGCCCTCCCCAGCACCCCGGAACTCAGTCCTAAATCCACCTGTATTCAGGAGCGTCTCAAAGTCGAAATTTTGTTCTGTTTCAGATGCAGTTTATCGTAGTCCAGACGTGCTTTAGCTTTCCCGTATGCGATTCGGAGATGAAAATACTCGTATAGCAATAATTTACAATAGAGCAGTGAAATATATTGCCAACTGACAGCATTTAGTTGAATCTGTTGCAACCAGTGAATACCAGGGGTGTGCACAGAAATTTTGGGACTCGTCACAAATGACTTTTACGGGTCCCCCTCAATCTTGTTTACCCCCTAAGTCCCTACATCTATTTCACCCCTCATTTAAAAATCTCGGACCTTCTTCAGGATTGGAACCGGGCCAACAGCTGTCCCTTCTTTGCCCGCCCCCTCCCCCTGCATATGCTCATGTATCAAACCCCAAAGCATGATCCACACATTTATATCAGTGCCAGGGCCGCTTTGTCTAATGGTGCAAGTCCCTTCAATTTTTGTTAACAGAAGTGCAAATACGAGTTTATAACCCGCTTTTTTTCGTCCCAGGCGCTTTTCCAAGCCATGTCGGACCCCAATTTCTCTGGCCCCCTCCCGTTTCCTCAATGTGGGAGCCATGGCCCCTAGAACTCTAAAAACTAGAGAGAAAGTTGATAAAAGAGAGGAAAGCGTTCGTACCTAGTGAACTTCGGCTATTTACTTTGGGCCGTGCTTAGGGTGGGGAAAAAATAAACCTGTTTCCAAACGCTTTTTTTACATAGATTAAAATAAATTGCATGTTTTTATTTATTTATTTTTTAATGACACTAAAAAATGTTAGGTGTGAATTTAAATGTATTGAGTTTAATAAAAAAAATGCTTGAAGTGGCCCACCGGGCGGTTAACCCAGTCGAGGACCTGGCTAGTCCGCCCCTGCATACTTACATATATATATATATATACAGTGGCTCCCAAAATTGTTCATACACCTACAACTTTCAATGAAATAGGACCCTATCCATTGGTTAGAATTAATATTTCAGAATAGGTATTTAATTGTAAGATCTTTGATCAATTTTCAACTAAACTACATAAACTTTAAAAAAAAATATATTAAAACTTTTTTTTTTTTTAAATCAAAAAGTGCCGGAAATTTTATCTCACAAAAGTCTTTGTACACTTAAAAAAATGTCTACATATTATTGAATAATTTAACTTTTTATTAAGTTATTATTTAGTAGAATATCATTCAGTATGAACAACGCCTTTTAAAAGTTTGGGAATAGATTTCATTCTTTTTTCTTTCATGTTTTTGCTTAATTTCTGAGTAAGTGTTCAACTACACTTCGCATCTTACTGTTTCTAGCTCTATTTTCGTTTCAAAGCCGTATTTTCGTAATCTAGCCTCTAGATATCTCTAAATATGTTATATTAAGTTCAAATCTGGAGATTGAAGGGGTATTTTCTAAACTTTAGGACAATTTTTGAGGCATTAGACGCAAACATTGAACAACAAAGACAACTGAACAACAAAGAAATCCATAAGTATCTTCAAATTTTATTTACAAAAGCAATTTTAGTTTTTCATCATGTTTGGTACGAAAACTGGTAAAAAGAGATGCCATTTTGATACTGCAACTTTTCTTTTATAAGGAAAAAAAGTACAATTGAGAACCTGAATAGCTACTGGGAACACTTCACGAGTCCTCAAACAAATCAAAAGTTGAAAGGTTTAGATTAGATAATAGAACCAGAAGACTAGTATGGAAACTTTTTTTGTTTCCAATTTTTCATTCTTGTGTGTGTGGTACTCGAAACACTTATAACTTTCATTCAAACTCTTTGAGCGATACACATTATTCCAAAAAATATAAAAAAACATGCTTCGGTTCTTAAACTTTTTTCTAAATTTTATTTTCATTAGTCCCCTCTCCCTCCCCCCTTTATGCATTACTCTATCGCCCCTTCCAACAGGATCGTCTGGATCCGCCACTGTCTGTGGATAAGGTGCACAAAAATATAGTAGTATGGGTTAAAAGGCGAAAGCAAGATTATGCATTGAAAAAAAAAGGGAAAAAACAGGAAAATTAGTGAACATTTTTAAAAAGTAAGAAAAAAATAGGAAGTCTGCGGACCCTGTATATTTCAATTCACAACTCCAGAGCTCGAATACACTACCTTGCCGTGGTTAACAATACTAAAGAAAAAGGTAAAACATTCCATTCAACGTGTTTTCTTTGGGGTAAATTACAGACTTCAGACAGTTTATGGTGTAATGTAATTTCAGAAGAATGAAAAAGAAAGCTTCCCACAAACACGTTGAAAAATTACTGCCATTCACGAAGCGTAGATGCAAGTTATAAATCACGGCATATGTTTGTTTTACCTTTTTCATCTGCCATTAGACAGTGGCTGCAGCGTCCCCTATAGTTTATTGGAGTTGTGAATTGTTTAAACTACTGGTTCTTTCATGTTTCTGAAAATTACTACGATTATTAAATTTTTCTGTGTGTTTTGTGTAATTTTCATTGCTGGTGTATTTATCATTAGTTGGCATCGAACTTACTTGGGCAGTTAAATATATTTTCTTATAATAGGTTCGAGAAAATGATATCTGGCATGTATATGGGTGAAGTTGCTAGGAGGATCTTTGTTAAACTTGCCAATGATGGAGTACTGTTCAAAGGGAAGCTGTCAGAAAAATTTAACACAGCTTATGGTTTCAAAACTAAATATATTTCCAACATAGAAAGGTAAAGATTTCCTTATGTCTTTTTATCTTAATATTCTAGTAAAACAGTTTTATTGTTGATTGATTTTTATGCTGATTTATCTACAGCACCTCTTAAAACATTTTCTCCTTACTTCATTTAAAAATATTTACCATTCCTTCGGGACATATCTCGTACATTTCTTTGTTATTATTTATAAATGCTTGTTGCCAGGCGAAGGTACAAACTACCATCCTAGGGGGGCTGAAGTATATGGGTCAATCTTCAAAAAGTGTAACTTTTCTGTCACATGCCTTTCACAGTAAAAACTTTAAGGAACAATTTAATTAGCACTGATTTTTTATTTCATCAAAAATATATCTATTTAATCCTGCTAACAATTTTTTAATAGTAATTTTTATTTTAGTACATTTTTGATTCACAACATGTGAATTCTCACCTCCGTGGCATGTCACACACCTTGTGTGACTGTTTATGTTACTTAATTACTTGTTTAATTAAAAGTATATATTTATTTATTGATTATTCCTTTCATAAGTATTTCAAATACTAATTGTTAAAGTATATTTATTTTTTTAATATTGTGTTTTAGTTTGTTTTAGTATTACAGGAAGTAATGTCACACAATAAATTCTCACCTCCATTACCTAAACATAAAATGCCATTCCTCATTAACACGTGACAGTAATGACATCAAATTTTATTTTCCATGATACAAGGGAGCATCCTTGTTTATTTTCAGCCATAGTTGAAGTTGTGAGATATTTGTCGGAAAACAAAAAGATACATAGATTTTGCTTGAAAAACTTAGTGTGGTTATTCTGACTTCTCACCTCTGTGAACTTGAATTGCAGGGATGTAAATTAATGTAAAAAAAGAGCTGAACATGTTTTCATATGCTTATGTGCAGCTTGTAGCAAGGAAGAAACATTTTTTCCCTGAAAAATGTATCGATTAGGCCTATATTAATGGCAAATTCCTCACCTCCGTGACAGACCTTATCAATGTTATTATTTCTGAGGTGAAAATAAATGGAGGAGAAATTCATCATCAATAGGTATTGTACCAAAATTATAAATTGCTAGTTTATCCTCAAATTTACTAAATACTATTTTTTAACATATATTTGAAACTACTAATTAAGCCGTACTTTAACTAAGAGAGCTTAATATTATATTCCCACTAATCATTAAAATAGCTGATTGCTCAATTAACAAAATTACTACTTTGATATTAAATTGGCCTCGATTTTTAAACATTAAAAGTTCTTTTTTTTTTTAAATTTCCGTGAACAGGGTATAATTTCATTTTTTTAATTCATGAGTAAAATAATTGGAACTTAGCTGGACCATTGTTTATGGTTACTTCTAGTAGGTAACACTTTCATGTAAGAACTGAAAAAAAGAAAACAAAAGGTTTCAAAATTGAAAAATATTTGCGTTCAAAAGTTACGTTTTCTGGAGAATGACCCGTATAGGCTTTTAGATGCCAAAATTTTCTGAAGCTGTTTGGGTGTTAGTAAAAATCTCTAAATCCGAATAGAATAAGGCACCTACTAGGACATAAGCTTTAAAAATTAATTTCATAAGCAATGAAAAGAAATAGTATTTCAAATATTTACTTGTTAAAATGATTAATGAGTTTAAAAGATTACTTTAATTGTTTAGATTTCATTCATGAACTATTTGAACGCTGTGTGGATTTAGTCATTACATCTCCTCCTGCTTGTAATTTCTACCAAAAGAAGTGCAGGAGCCCTATAATCCCTACAACTTATTTTTGCTCTTAAATATTGACCCATTAGTGCAAATGTTTCCGGATGGAAGGGGGGGGCAAAGGGTTTGTGTGTAATGCATTTTATAGGAAAAACAATAAAATATGCACAAAAATGCCGAATTTTATTGTGTTTCTAAAATTCAGGAGGGGGAGGGCATGTACCCTTGAATGCCCAAATGACTGGCATTCAAATTTGTATGACCCCTGAATGCCCTGACGAGCCTGCTTAAATAGCTGTCCATTTATGCTTTGAAATAGGTTTTTCCAGACCTGTGTCCAGATTTTCATAAAGGGAGGGGTTTTAATCTTACCTGGGGGGGGATTCAATCCCTCACAACCTTTATTTTTACTACAAATTGTCAATCCCAGTACCGCGTTTATGCACCTGTAAGTACTGCTGTTCCCCCCCCCCTTCCCCTAGAAGAATAATTCTGGCTGCTCAAGTGACCAAAGTATTCCTTCATTTTTCAGATTCACTTTTATCAAACCTTGTTTGTTTCTTTTTAATGTTAACTATGCGGTTTATTTCAACAAGTATTAAAAACTCTCCATGAATTCTTTTTATGTAAGAGAATGCATATCAGATTCTATGTTCTGAAATAATGCTTAGAACGAGCTTATTGTAGATGCAAATTACATTACTAAACATAATCACTAATACATCTTCATAGCTGTAACACATTCCGAATTCATCATTACCTCCTTACAATAAGCAATATTAATGCTTTGTATTGATAGATAATTCAACGGTTCTACCACCACAGTTTTTCCAAAATATTATTTCAGTCGGCAAAGCTTTAACAGTTGTAAACTACATAACATTTGAATGTTATGTAAAATTTTTTAAGTTATAAGAGAAAGAAATGCAAGCGTTTAGGTCCAACTGAGTTGGATTAGAGGGAAAAAAAATACAGAATTACTGAGTTAAAATTACAGAAAAACTTCAGAGAGAAATGGGGGGGGGGACGTTAAACGCAGGCTTTCACATTAAAGTTAATTTAAGTCAATCGTTTCCTTCATTTGACATACTTTTTTTTTTCAATGGGAGGGGTTTAACCCCTAAAACCCTCCCCTTGGACACGGCTCTGGGTTTTTCCATATATTAGGTAAGCAGCACCAAGAAATATCTAGAATGTTAAAATTTGCATAAAATTGAAGTGCAAGAGCTCAGCTCGTGTGAGTTCCTTTTCACATGAAACCTTTGTATTTTATGTATAGTGTGAAATGCTAGGAATACCTTTCTATAAACTGTTTAAAGTATTAGGGATATTCTAAGAAAAAGTAAAATCCACCCACCTAAAATATATTTTGTAGATTACTTGCAAAAAATGCAGAAAAATCATACTATTACTTATAAAGTTTTTGGTAAAATTCAAAAAATATAAATTCATAAATTTTTATTGTGCTTTAGAGAAGTTGTCACCCATTAAGTGCTGGAATGTTTTTCTATTTTAGCCTAATATATCTGCAGTTTTAAACAAGGTTTTAAAAAATGAATTGCTAAAATAGCAGCTTTATTTTGGGTAAAACTAGAGCCTAAAATACTGCTGATTTTTTATCATATTTTTAAAAGTTTAATGTTTGTGGATCAAATTTTGAAAAATATGGCTCTGTTTGTAGATATGTTTTGCTGTTCTGGTATTTATTTGTTTTTACTTTTTAGTGATCCAAGGCAGAAAAATACCGAAACAAGAACAGTGCTTGAAAAAATGGGTATCTCCGATGCTTCAGATGAAGACTGTGAAATTATGAAATTGGTTTGTGCCAGAGTTTCAACCCGAGCAGCTCATCTTGTTTCAGCTGGTAAATATTTTTAAGCATATATAATTAATTCCTCAGTAATGTAGCATCCAATGTCTGTAATCTCATATTACATGTTGAAAAAACAAGCTTCTCGTAAGCAATGAAGGTTGGGAGAGCATTTGTTATTAAATCATTTAGTTAAACGTGAATACATAAAGAGATTATTTATTCATTTGTGTCAGCACCCTTCAATCATACATATTTTGCCTCAGCGACAAAGAACTAAAACTTCCTTGTCAAGGAGGAGAAAACCAACTGATTCAGGAGGGATCGAAGTTCAGTCACAAGGGACCAAAACTGATGTAGTATCGCCCTCTCTGTGAACACTTACAAACATGTATTTTATTTTATGGAAAAACACAGCAGAATAATGAGCCTTATTGACATGATTTGAATTAAACATCCCAGTTATACTGAATTTATACACCAAAATCATTAATTTTGTACGGGTATACTTTATTCAAATAGTAACTGCAGTATCAGTCTTTAAACATAGTTATATTTAACTATTATGTAGTAACAAATTGCATTTTTTAACTTCCAACGTTTGGCTTTTTGTTTCTTCAAGTGACTTCAGACATGTGACAAAGGTGTGATACACACAAATGGTGTAATAATGAAAAAACTTGAAATAGGTAGCAATTGAAAGAGCATATTGAGGCATGTTTGTGATGCAACAAATATTTGCCCTTGTCTGCCCGTTATTTAGATATAAGATATTAAAATCTGCGGCAATTTTAAGAAAAGCATAAAATTTAAAGACTTGGCTAGAAATTTCTCTTGATCCATCGCCTGCATCAATCTACAAATCATGTGAAAAGATGTCTTCCATTTCTCTCTGAAGCTCCCTAAATTGGTCGACCTTTCTTAAAATTTTGGCTAACTTTAAGACCTCATATTACGAGAACGCAGGGGCAAGCAATTATAACATCCGTCATTGTGTTATACAATGCTCTTTCGATTGCTACTTATTTAATATCTTTCATTATTACTCTATTGTGTGGTTTCCTGGTTAATCTACTATGGAAGTTGATGTTATACTGTTATTGTCATATTCCTCCATATTTGCTTTCTATTTCTCGCCGTTTAGAGCCAATTCCTTCATTTTCTGTTTTTACTTAGTCAGCCTGAAATACTCTCATCTGTACTAAGTCTCTCAACCACTCAAGAGATTTTTTTTTTCAGAAAAACTGGCAAAAAATGATCTATTTATGTATTTGTTTACTTATTTAACAAAAAATTACCATATTGCTGTAAGTTGTGTAGGAAGGTGGGTGACTAGTTAATGGAGGGTGAGGTAATAGTTGTTTCTCATCAAATAGTGTAAAAATGAAGTGTTTACTGATAACTTTCACCCGTGACAGACACAGGCAGATGCATTGAGTGGTTAACATAGTCCTCTGCTTTTAGCTCAGTCTTGTAAAAAAACCTCCCACTTCTAAACCTATGAAGCATTATTGTGCTATATATCTGAGGCTCATCCTTTCCGGTATTTTTCTTTCAAACTGGTAGAAAAATTTATTTCTTGATTTCAACGTCGAGGGCAATCGCTTTAACAATAGCTTTTTAATGTTTCTGTCTCTTGTCATGGGTAGATTGCAAACGGTCAAGTGTACCGAATTACATACCTGAAAGGTGTTATGAATTAATGTCTACCTTTAACTATCTGCTGGGGTCAAGAAATTTAAAGATTAAAATGTTACCTGTTTAGGAGGAGAAATCCTCTTTCCCAATTTACCTTCTGTTTACGAAAAATTCACCAATCTGAGGGTATGTATGATTAAAGCATTTTTACTTTGGAAAGTGCATTTCTCTCCTTCCAAAACAACGACTTTTTATTATCCCTCCCATCACCCTTCACAGTACCATTTAACTGATGAGATTTTTAAGCTTCCTTTTACTTGTAATATAGGTTTTGCTTTGAACTTATCTTTTGCCATTGATATGATTTTCGTAGATTTCAGCTTTAAATACCGGATGCTATTAATGAAACTGTAAGAGCATTTAATTTGAGGTGAATTAGTACTGTGTGTATTGAGATACAGATATTAATTTATGTTTATTAAAAATAATCTTCTTAGTAGAATATTGATTTTTAAACACTTCATGTGGCATTATTTTAAATGTTTTTTCTCTGCTTGAACTCAAAGTAAAAGTAAATTTTTATGTTTTTTCTTTGAAAATGCATTTAAAGTTTTATTTTTTTACTATAAAAGATATAAAACTGTTTTCATATTTTCGTTTGCTTTTTCCAGCTGTGGCAACAATACTGAACAAAATCAAAAGGAATCACACAACTGTTGGTGTTGATGGCTCAGTTTACAGGTATCATCCACATTTCAGGGATCTCATGGAAAAGAAAATTGAAGAACTTACTGACCCAAACTATAAAGTAAGCATGAAATGTTAACTAATTTTGGAATTTAACAATTTTTAAAAGTAGAATTGTTTCTTTGTGAAGATTAATGAGTTTTAAAATATAATCTTAAGAACAACAGTACAGGTAAAAGCAACCAGGATTCTTTGTCTTGTTGTTTTTTGTCTTGTGTGTTAAAACTGCAAATCTCTCAAAGTACATCGCCAATGCTGGTGCACTTCGGTAAGACAAGGTCCAGGTAATGACCTCAAGTGGTTAATCTAGCCTGACTGGCAGCTAGCATATGCATTATTTCCTAGTTACTGTTGCTTTTGAACATTTACAAAAACTGATTTTTCTAAAAATTTAATCTTTGCCTTGTTTCATGGGGATGTGATTGATTATGTTTGCACAGTGTTTCAAATGCTTAATCCTACCTACATTTGAATAAATCAATTCATTTGTCATGAATTCAAATTTGGCATTTAGGGAGTTAGGAGGGGTCATTGCCCTTTGGGTTAGTAGTTTTCAGAAATAGTTTTAGTTACTCAAAAGGCAAAACATCCCCCCCCCCCAATCCTAGTTTTGAGAAATTCATGTATTTATATCGAGGTTTAAGCTGAGTTTAAAAATTCTTTTGCAAAAAAGCAAAAATCAGGCAAAAGTCTTTAGCAAAATGCTAAAATTCAACCTTGACGTCTTTGAAGAAATAAATGCACATTAAGTAAAATTTTTCAAAAATTTGAAATGAAAAACTCAGAATTGTTCTTAGTATTGAAGGAGAAATTTTTTTTTTTAATAACCCCAAAAAATTCGGGGGACATAATGCCCATTAAGACAAAATATTGTTGAACTTCATAGCAATTTATACATGTTAGCTAAGATTTATAAATATGATTAAGTTCAATATCGCCATGCTTGCTTTCTCTCTTGGATTGTGCATCTTTTTTCCCCTTTTTCTTATTATGTTGGAGCAAAAAAGCGAAAATGACTTGTTCTATTTTTGCAATTTGGATAGAATTTTCGCATTTTGGGAAAAATGCAACTGTAGCGGAAACCCTGATTTATATGTATGGAGGGGTTAGAAGTAGCATGTGTCAAAAGTTTAACAAGTTTAGTTTGGGTTGCTCTTTAGTTCCTATATTAAGTGTAAAAATTACCAAAAATATGAAAATATAGTTTCCACGAGGAGCACAAAAAAAGTGTCAACTATATGAAACTGATGCAGGATGTTTTTGGAAAACATTCCGTTGCTTGAGCTATGTTATGAATTCTTTCAACACTCTCATTCCACTATGACATATGTAAATGTGGATTTTTTTTTTTTTTTTTTTTTTTTTTTTGAGGTAATATGCATGAAGTATATACCTTTAGTTCCCCTCTGGAAAAATTTCAATAGTTAGACCTGCGCAAATTATAAATAGCCATCGCTTAAGCATTAATTGTTATTTTCAGCCTTGGTTTTTTAAAATATGTAATGCATGAATCATATATTGTAAATAATTCAATTTATTTGTTTTCTGAACTAAACTACTAAGTTTTTTCCTAGTTTGAACTTATGTTGTCTGAAGATGGTAGTGGTCGTGGTGCTGCTTTAGTTGCTGCAGTAGCTGTGAGAACTGTAAAGTAAACCACCTACTGAGTATTGATTGAGTTATGCCAAATGTGTGTAATAAAGGTGTCAGAAATAGAGGTTCCTTACAAGCATGATGAATTTCTCTAAAGAGAAGATAGTATTTTGTGATATTATTTTTTATTAATTTAAACTCTTCAGATGCTGCATATTTTTTATGAATATTTGCAGCTTAAGTCCAGATTAAACATCAGACAAATACAGTATTTCTTTACTTTTATTGATTCCATCCTTGAAAATTAATTTATATATGATTTCCTTTATTTAGCTTCTCAAAAAATCTGTCTACAAGTAATTTATTTGTTGCTTTTATTTTATTGAATGGTACTTTAATGTAAATATATATATATATATATATACATATATATTACAATATGCTTTTACATTGTTGTTATTGATAGAAATTTTATAGACATAGTTTTAAGATTTGTATTATAGTTATTTAAAATTTTAGGTGTACAGTACTTTTTTTTAGAATCTCATTTTTTTTTTTGCATATTTGTGATAAAATTGCATGTGGTAGTTTTAACATTTCATAATTAAAATCAATCTTTGGTTATGAATTTTTAGTCTTTCATTGTGTCATACATATGCTGGTCATCAATGTTCATTCAGGTTTGAAATATTTAGCAGTTGCTAGCATTTATCAGAGAAGAAATGCATGGAATAACTTTGATTTATTTTTGAACAAATTCATTTTTTACATCTAAATGCACATTTATCAATTATGAATAACTTCATTTCACAAATGATTTTAGATATATATTTCTGCAGAAATATAACTAGTGTAACAAATGTAATCAATGTAGTAAATCATGTGAAATGCAAATAAGTGATTGTTTTTAAATTTCGAATCTGAATATGAAAGTTGAATGTTATAATATTCATAACATTTTGTGAGTATTTTTACTGGAAGTAAAGATGTTCTTATCAATGTAACAGTTGTGATATTTATCTAATAGCTTTATTAGTTATGTTAAAAATACTTTGAATGAAAAATTTTGAGTTTGTCTATAGTGTACTTAAAAGCTTAAACAAAAAATACATGAACCTTGAATATTACACAAGTTTCATTACTTCAGTTGCAAAACACATATTGTACAACGATTTTAATTCTCATATTTTCATACTTCTGTTCTTGTTCCAAAATTGTTTTTGCATGTTCATTAACTTGCTTTTATATATATATATATGGTTAAAATAATTATGATTCATTACTAATGTATGAAGTTCCTGTAATTTATATTAAAGAACTCAAGTAGCATATTCATTCTCTTACATCTGCAGTTAACTGCTGCTTATGATTCTTCTTTAAAAACATATCTTTATTGAAGTAGTTTTGTGTGCAAAAGCTTTCCCTTTAACTAGTGCTGATAAATTTTGTGCATCAGATGTGGATTGCAGATGCCACAGAAAGATGTCCATTTTGTTGATGCTTTCTGATTTTAGTCAATTTAAAATGGAATAAATATTCTTCTTAGCTGTTACTGCATAAAACAAAAGAATGCAATAGATATCTAATGCTTCTTACTAAAAACTATGAATTTTCTCTTTTACTGAACATCCTGTTTCCCTTCTGAGTAATTCATATAGTGTGCCTTATTAGTTTCCAGCTGACACAAAATCTGAAGTAATGTTTTACTTGTTTAATGTTATTGGTAATTCATGTGTGTATGATGTTAGTTTATTATCTTCTGATATTTAAAAAAAATCAGAAGCGTACGTATGAATGTGCTAATCAATATTACATTGGATTTTCTTAATCATTGTTCTAAAAGAATCAAATGGTGCATAGTTTGACTGAAGAAGTATGAAATGTTACTTTGTAAGTATTCTGATCATTGTATCAAATATCTTAATGTGATTTTTGAAACCTTATCAGCAAGGATAAGTACAAGTTGTGAAATAAAGTTATTTGCTTCATCTTTGTCTTTACTTCACTGAAAATATTACACACACACACATATATATACATATATAGTTACTCGAAACAAAACAAGATATATTACGTGGACCTCCTATCAGACATAAAAGCACCAGTTTGAAAAAGAAAAAAGAAAAGCTGAACTCCTAGTGGATTGAAAATTGCTGCAAAAATAACAAGCAGAATGCGAATTGGATATGACAATGTTACTAGCATTAAAAGTACTTTTACATGCAAAAAATGAATAATAAAAATTAGGCAATTAAAAACTACCAATAATTTTTAAAAAAAAATGAAGAAAAATAAATAAACTCTAGAAATAAAAATGAAAATGGGCAGATTGAAGGTAGCAATAGTTAAAATAGCTTTTAACTTTCAGAAGAATAGAATTACTTTCAGGGTGCACAAGGATTGAAATCTAAAAGGCAGTGCATTATTTTTGCCACGCCTGTGTTAGATGTTTGTGTGTTTCCGAAACTATTCATTTTTCACATACGAGTTTGAAACGATAAAGATCACAAGAAATCTGTTTAAAAGTTATCCCCTCCCCTCTTTAAATTTTGGTCATAATTTCTCAACGGGTTTAATTCAATCTTAAAAAAACAACCGAAAGGCTTTTAAAAAAAACGGATTTCTGAGAAAACATTTCATTCCTGTTCTATATTTCCAGTTTGATTTCTTCATACTGCATCAAAATGTTTTGTAGGAACAAAGGTATAGTTTTGAAAACTGTTCAGTTCAAAGAACAAATAGTACGAAAATGACTGTAAAAACGATACAAACCCTTGAATTTAAATGGATTAAATACACTTTTAGACTCATAATAGTGCAATTTATTTTAAAGCTTGAAATCTTTGTTTATTTTATTATTCCATTAGTTTCATCTTAATGAGAGGAAGCTTGGACTATTTTGCTGCTCATATGTCATCAAAGTGAATATCTAGCTTTTGTTTAACAAATCACGAACAGCATCCTGTACTAATAAGCTGATATTGGGGAAATTTTTAACAGTGATTTAGAGCTAAAAATATGACAGTAATAAATACAGTAATACAAGGGACACTTGTTGGCCGGGCCCAAGCCTGATGGGGGCCCAATATTTTTGAAACTAGGGGTGAAATATGGAGGTAAACAATATGGAGGGGGCCCCGGAAAAGTTATTTGTGACGGGCACCAAAATTTCTGTGCATGCCCCTGGGCACTGTAGCAGAATTTTTTTTTCCCATCTGTGTCACAGGTTAAAAATTTAAAAAATAGCAAACTGACATTAGGTATAAATTGTGAAATTTAAATTGTCTTTGAAAAATGCTAAAAAATAAGATGCTAATGTAAGTACATGCTACCTGTAGATTATATCATAGAAAATGCAAAGTCTGAGATGCACGTGATAGTGTCATTGTTTCTGTGCTCGACTTCAGTGGTGTCAAAGGTTAAGAAAACTGGCCTGGGGTACTTAAATTTGAAGAAAATTGTAATGTCCAAAGGGGGGAGAGGGGTTGAATTTCAAAATTTACTCCCACATAAATATGTACTGCAGGTATGTCTTAATGAGAATATTGAATTCTAAATAATATTAGCTCGTGTTTTATTAGGTACTTCAAAGAAACTTCATTGAGTTTGTTTCTTGAAAAATGAGATTGATCGTAGTTTGTAGATTATAAACAAAGCTGCTAACATTTTTTCAAAATCTTAAATTAGTAGCAGAGTGTTGTGTGTGTTCGGGGGGGGGGGGGAGTAAAACAACAGTTAATAACAAATGAAACAGACACAATGAACAATTTACGATTAGAAACGTAAAAGTTCATTTTGAAAAATACTTAGCTTCTTGTTTTTTATCATTTATAATAATAAATTCATTTTGCTTATTTTAAAACAGATTTGGAACTTCATTAAATAACAAATCAATATTATCTAAATAATTATAATATGGATATCATCTGTAGTTACTGAAAATGTTCTTGGGTTACAAAAAAAAAGAAAAACTCTTTGCAAAGTAATCCAGTTGCAATTTACATACGAAATACCAAGTGAGGAATGGTAAGAACACAAGTGAGTGAACGTAATAACAGAGGCAGTTATTCAAATTGTTGCTCCGTAGATAAAAAAAATAGCAGGATAAAGACTGCTGTTATAAATAAAGAAGACAATTGATAAAACAGTTAACAAACAAGTTCAGTGCTCATCAAAGATTCAGCTATATAGACATGAAATAATTAAGCTAAAGTTTCGATTTCATAACACAGTTTTGATCGAAAGAGCACAAATACATAACTTTAAAAAAAAGTTTAGAACTAATTCGGAATGTAATCTTTTTTTCTTTTATTTTTAAAATCAAAATGTCTTTTTGATCAAATGATAACAAATAATGAAACAACAAAAGAAGTTAGTTTTTTTTCTGAAAATAAAGATGCTGTCCTATGTGAAACATACTAACATGCTTAGCATTCAAGACAAGTCTTGGTTACTCTTTATCTCCCCATTTTCTATCATTATATTTTCCCTTATAGGTCTAACTCAAGTCTAAAACCTTTTTCAGTAATTCACCTGCAGTGCCATTATAAGGAAATGTTTTCAAACTTCAAAGAATGAAAGAGAACATGTTTTATGAAACTACAGGGCCATGCTCTTTTAATTGATAATTGTAAATAAATACATACTAGTCGACCCATGCGGGACTCCGCACTGTTGCTTCGAATTGTTTCATGTGGCATTTCACTCTTTAAAAACTTCAAAGAAAGAATATTATGAAGAAGAATCGAAAAAAGTTAACGGATTAAAGTAAACGCAAAAAAGAAGATATGTAATTTGAAAACATCAGCAACAAAACCTCGTTAAATATAACGTTGTGATGATGTGATCATTGCTTTGGTTGTATGTATTTTCAATGAAAACATAAATATCATTAAAAGTGTGACTGAGTGACTCATGAAAAAGCAGTAATTGTGCATGTGAAAAAACGGGTTGTGGCAAATACAGTCCAGCGTACGTGAGCATCTGACGGAAAAAAAAAGAAACATGAAAGAGATATTTGAACGATTGAAGAGAAATTTGAACTTGCGCCATTCTAATTAACAGCATGACACTCCAATCAACCGAGCAATTGTGGCTTCGTTTTCGAATGCCATTCATTGAAGCAATGTGTAATAAAAAACAGCCAAAAAAAGTTTTTTGTGAGAAAAAAAAAGGCCATGCATTTATGTTTTGTCATTAGCCGGCCAGCATGATACGCTTTAAAATTATTTGTAAAACATGCGATTTGATTAAGGAATGAGGAAGATCTTGTGTAGCAATGAAAAAAAAAAAACATTCTAGAGAAATAATAAATTAGATTGAAAATAAGTTTTTATTTTTGAAAATTGATACAATTTCGCATAGCAGGCTGCTTTAACGGTTACGGCTAGAAGACCAGCACATGTCTTTCTTTTAATTGAACATTTAAAATTCAAAACCAAAACTAGTTGAACCGAGTTCCGTCGCACCCAGTCGTGCTGGGGGGCACGCTACGCGGACCCCCCGGATGATGGAGCCAAAGGCTAACAGCTAAGTGGTGGGGTGACTGCGGAGAAAAGTTGAACTGAGTCCATTTTTTAAGTGTAATTTTTCGAACATAGACAAAATGCATCCCCCCCCCCAAAAGCAGAGGAGTAGGAAATGATTTCTTACTAATGAAGTTGATAATAATTTTAATGTTTTACATCCTATTCGAATACAGTCGAATAGGATGTAAAAATTTGAATTCGTGGTAGAATTTTTTTTATTTTTACAAAGTGTCAAAAACTGTCATTAGAAGAATCTACATTTCAGTATACGATTTATTTTTTCTTTCTGAACAAAAAACTATTCCATTTTAGTGAGAAATTTTAAACCTGATACTGATAGTTTCGCTTACATTATGCTTTAGCTTTTTGACAGGAGCCAAAGCTTTAAAAACAACCGAAAAAAAAAAAAAAATTCTACAAATACGAATCGATATAGCTACATATTGCACAAAGTTTTCATAAAGGCAGGGAGCATATCAATCGCATCTATTTTATTACCTCACTTATTTTAATTATCGTTTTTATGTGTTCATATAATGCAGGATATTTGTCTAACTTTTTGATGCAGATCGATCAGGCCAGACCCGAACACTCATTCTTCTGGTTACCATTCGAACGCTCTGCCGATCGAGCTATTCAGCTCTGTTGGTCATTGCGCAAGTTACACTTATAAATTTAACCGAAAACCTCAGTATGGAGGTTTAAAACAGGTTTTTTTTTGACAGAAAAAAAAAACATTTTTTATACCGTGGGGCTATTTTTCGTCATTAGCTTTCACGATAAGCTTTAAAATAAGATGTAAATCAAAGAAATCGATCAAGAATTGAGGAAGATCTCGCATAGAAACAAAAAACAGGTTACAGAACTAATATATAAGGATTGTAAATTTATTTAAATTGGTCTTATGTGATCGCTTGATAACCTACCCAAGAGCAATATTTGAACAATGAACGATGTACAAAGTAAACGGAGGGGCATCAAACTAACATTTTTGCGAGGAGGAAAATTCAAACTTTACTGAATGATAAAACACGAAATTACATGCATATCATACATACGTACATAACATCTGATGAGATGGAACGTTAGTTATTATTAAAAAACAATTTTTAAAATTTAAAAATGGAAAAAGAATATGTTGCAATATTATCTCTGAATTTTCCGAATCATCAGGAATATTTGCCGAATAAAGATTTTTTTTTTTTTTTTGAGATCGTTGCGACGTCCCATTGGGGCTCCCCTGAATGTGAAACGTCATCATTTCTTCCTAAGCTTGACAATTTAAATGTTGGGAACACTTTTTTGCTTGTATTTGAATTTCTGCTTCTTTTAGGGGCGAAGGGGAGGCAGATTTCAAATTTGCATAGAGGCGGCATGGAGCTAAATTCGGCGTGACTATGAAATAGTATAAGTTGCAAAAAATTAAAACAATGCCTTTCATGCCCCTTTCCCCTTCTCCATACCTTTCATTCCCCTTCTACTATATAGAAAATTAGCACTTTTTTCTTTCATTTTATTCATAAAACAGTTCAGAAGTTTGAGTTAATTGGAAAGTACCAATTTTGCACAAGAAAATATAATAAATCTGGATCTCTTCACAGCCATTTATTAGTATAAGGCCCTACTTCATCTCTAAACTACTTATCACAGAGACCAGACTGAAAGAACTACACTTTGTGATGTCAGTTCTTAAAAAAGTACCATAAATCTTATTTTAAAGAACTTTAGGGTAAATGAGGGACAACAACTTTTCTGGAAAGTAATATCAAAATGTATGGGACGATTTTATTGCAATAATTGCATTTACACATTCATATGTTTACTGTAGCATTAAGATTTGTGAATAAAGTTTTATTTAAGTGCTATGAATTTTAATTTTGTAAAGTGATGGAGATAGGACATATAAACTTAAATCATGTCAACAATGAAAAAAAAAAGCCTTTAAAAACTTTTTAGTGCACTGTTTGAATTTAATAATGTTGAATGGAAAAATTGGGGTCTACCTAATGATTTCTAGGACTCGACAAATTCATTGGCAGCAATGGTTCAAAATTTTAGCCATCGGCGGCCGCTGCTAACTTGGAGAACACATCGGCCCATTGGCCTTGGAAAACACCTAAAGGCCGATCTATCGCCGATGATTTTTAAAAATTCAAAAAGAAAAAAATTTAACAAATATTTATCCAATTTTTACTGCATAATTAAAAGTACAGCATAGAAATAGGGCAGCAATGGGACCCACACCAGTTTTGCACTTGGGAAATATGCAGAGGTTCGGATCACTACCAAAATTTTGGCAACATGGCAGACACTTATCAAACACACACTTTGATAAGAGCTTTAAGAATTTTATGCTCTTTAGTTGAAATAATTAAAATATGTATTGGTATGTTAGTGGAGAAGTTTAGCACAAAAACGAGGTTCAAATTCGGGGGATCAACCAATGTCACAGGACAAAATTTCCAAAAATTTTCCTTCCCCCAACAGAAATCAAAAACTTTGATGTCTCCCTCATTTTATCTTAACAGTAAACATATAAATACTTGCATATTCTGACATATAATCTAGCCCTTATGAAGACTTTAACCCGAGATTGCTCGCGTAGGGTATGACATACCCATCTCTTCGCTTTCAATCAAATTTCTCCCCACCTTTTTTTTGGAAGTGGACGATTCCTTGAGTAGCTGACCCATAGGTCATAACCTTGATGGGGTATAAACGGTGGGGACATTCTAAAACTAGTTTCTTTGGAATTGACTTCTACGGGTGTATCATACCCTGCGCGAGTATTTCTGCTATAGTTCTGAACTAAAGCATACGCAATGCTTCCAAGAGACTTAAAATTAAAACTAGGATCTAGTGAAGACATTGCATTCCGTGCTAAAAAAGCAAAGTCAACGTACAAAAGCTGTACTGAAAACCCCAATATAAAAGATAAAAACCAAATTTGTGTGTAAAAAATGTGTCAAAAACATTTGCATGGATCATATGGCATGCATTTGCAAAAAAATGTAGAAATTGAATGCAAGTCTTTTAAGAAAGTATTTTATCGTTATACTCTTTTCTTTTATTTGCATTTTCAACCTTTTTGAAAAAAAAAAAGAACTCGAAAATGCTAAAAAAATACTCCTCAGGTATGAGATACCCTGCGCGAGCACTCCCTTTCATTTTGGTTGCGCGAGCAATCTCGGGTTAACTGTAGAAATCAGGGTTGGCAAAAACCCGGGTTTTTTAAAAAAAAGCACATGGACCCAGGGATTTTTGGGTTTTTTTAAATAAAACCCAAAAAAAACCAACTAAAGCTGGGTTTTTTAAAAGAAATTTGGGGTTTTTTTTAGGGAAAATGTGGGTACTTGTAGCATATTGTAGCGTAAGTATATGGACAAAGCACAAAAATTGTCTTGGGGTAAAAAAAGCTGAAAAATTCAGCGTTTTCTGAAGAAAAGTATAAAAGACAACGCAACCCAAGAATGATGAAGTTTCAGATTTTTTAGTTTCCATGATTATCAACAGTTAAGGCAAAGTTACTTCTCGAGTGATAAAATCGCGTGTTTGTTTTTAATTACTACATTTTTTTTTTTAATTTTACTTTATTGTATTTCATTTTGTTATGCAAAACTACTGTAGAACCTCAAGTAGTTTAAATCCCTTTTTACTGAATTCCAGCTTAATCAAGACATTTCCTTGAATTTTATGTTGCCTGTTTTTCTACTTCTGTGTACAGAGTAAGAAATATTAAACTTTTTTGTAAGATAATGAAAAAAAAAAACTATACATCCTATTCTGTTTTCTGTCCGACCATTTGTAACACCTGTTAATTTCTAAACAATATACCTTGTTTATTCGAGATTTGTAACGTGTTGGTTTGCAGAAAATAATTCAAATGAAAGCCTTTTAGCTAGAATAGTTTCCTCTGTACAGTCTACAAATATTGAGAAAATCAGGACGTGACAGGACTTAGTCAAGATAATTTGAGTTATGTAATTAAAATCTTTGGAGTATTTTTTTAATGGCATTAAGAGTTAAGAAATACTATTAAAGTTCAAAATTTATTTTTATGTCCATTGTCTGTAGTGAAGAACAAATAAAAAATAAGTTTAAATTGTGAAAGTATTTACATTAATTAATTTTTTTAAGCTCCTCAGAAAATTTAAAAAACCCAAAAGTGGGCTAAATAATGGGTTTTTTTCAAAAAATCCCATTGGGTCCAATCCGGCCAACCCTGGTAGAAATGCTCAATCATAAGAATAGTGCGGGAAATGCTGAACTCGGGAATTAAAATCCCTTAAAAGCCACTAATTTTTCTTTCTCATTTTTGAGGCCTAAAAATAGAATAGTTTTTTTCAGTGATCCTTATTTATACTTTTATAGCTCATTGCTTTAAAAAATGGTTGCATGCTGTAATTTTACTTTCACGGTAGCTTAATTTTTTTTAGGAATGAAAAAGGAAAAACACAATTACCTATCCTTAAATATTATATTCGACTTTTCCCCCTACTCTACTAGTATAAACTAATTAAGAAAATCATTTCTCCACGACTATTAAAGTTAAAAAAGAACCTAAAGAAAGCAAAATCAAGAAATTTAATTTACTGAATTTTAATATTCTTGACTGTTAAAATTTTTCTCAAAAACTTACATAAACGTAAGTTTTGTTTTTCTTTCAAACCAATTATATCTTTCAAGTAACTCTTCACTCATTTAGCCAAAATATAATTATCTTCTATTAATAATATTTAACAATATGTAGCTTCTCAATAAGTATATTCACGTTCAGTACCACTGCTAAAAAAGCTCTACACTTGGTGTAACAGCTGTTGTATTGTATCTGTATATACAGGGTGTAGCAAAAAAACTTGGGCAAGGTTTGCATCAATCAATTTCACTATATTTTCCTTTAAGAATAGCTGGCCATTGACTAACAAATTGTAAGTTTCAGGCATTGCTATGACAGTTTTAATGTGCTTTTGTATTTAAATCAAATTTATTAATTTTCTTAACTGAGATTTCTTTTGGTAGATTATTCTCTATACTTAGCAAAAGAAAATTTTAGATGCTGCATTAAATTCAATTCTAACATTGAAATATGTGCAATGAGCATATTATTCAACTTGCAAATACTAAGGTTTGGCTTATCATTTGATGCAAAAAAATCAGCTATTATATGCCTAAAACTCTTTATTTTAGACAAAAAACTCAATAAATATTCACAATCTGCTAAGACATAAAGTTTATATTTTGTAGGAGATTTAGTTCAGTGTAATCTTTGCTTGCATGTATGATTGGTCAATTCAGTCTTACTAAAAGCATATTTATTGATTCAGTCACAATACATGCAGTGGAAAATATTTATGGTTTTCAGAAATATGCTTAGTTTTCATATAGCATTTATAATATTTAAAAGAAATTCATGGTTGACTTTAGAATGAAAAATATATGAAAGTAATAAGAATTTTTATTGAACTAATATATCAAAATAGACGTTAAATCCATCAAACTCATGCATTATCTTTATGGCATCAAATAAATTATTCAATGTATATATGAAAGGAATTAATGATCAGTTGAAAATATGCTTCAAAAAAATAAAATTTCACACATCATTAAGTAAAATATTTTACAGCATATATTTTCAGTTTTGAACAAATATAAAAATACATAATATATATTTTGCTGAGTCAATATATCAAAATAAGTATGAAACCACTCAAATCCATGACTTATTGCACTTACAAATTGGTATGAAATGTTATTACACCATATATAGAATACATGCATAATTTATGGTTTGTAGAAAACATTTTTACATAAAAAGAAAATTTTGCATAACATTATGTATATCTTTGAATAATAGTTTGGTTTTTTTTTGAAGATATATGTAAAAAAATACATAATAAATATTATGTATTTTAATTGACCCCATGTGTATCACTTTCATGCATTGCAACTTTCGTAAAAATATCAATAAATAATTCAACAATACATACACAATTTAATATATAAAAATATAACTGTCAAAAAAAATTCAGTTTTCATAGTTCTCAAAACAAAAATAAAATTATTTTCCCTTGCAGTTGAACATAATTTTTTTTCTCAATCCAAAGCCCTCAGAATGAAGAACTTGCTTTTTCCAATAATTGGAAAGCCTCAAAAACATCTTTGAATTCACTTTGTGAATCATGGTTTCAAGATCTAAAGTGCGGTAATATTGGGTCAAGACTTCAATTAGATCTTGACAAAACCAAGTTCCATTATCATGATCTCGAACAGAAACTAAACGTGGAAGAGTTGAGTGAACTACATATACATCTGACCATGTAGGATATATGTCCCCAGTGAGCTTAACAGACTTAGAATCAGTTGATTCTCGAGGTTTTTTTTCAAACCCAACAGGGACACCACCATCTGAGTCATTACCTCTACATGCTTGGAAAAAGAAAATCCTAGGCTTGTCAATTAAACTTTCACAAGTTTCATTATTAAATAGATTGATAATATCCATTTTTGGAATGTAAACACCATCTGTACCATAAATATAATCAAGGTTGTCCATACTTGTACCGTGACTTAGTATAAAAACAATGCAGGAGTGAACGTCAGTAAAGTCCCTTTTGGAAAATTCCTTAAGAATATTCCACATTTTAGCAGCAGGAAGATTTACTTCTGACACAATGTCGTAACCTATTTTGCGGAAGATTTTAGAAAGTGCATCAGCATCAACATTAGAGCCTTCACGATCTTCTAAGTAAGAAACATCAAACTTGACATTATTGATAATCAGACAGTACCCGAGAGGAACGGAAGATATATCGTAGCAATCGGATAAACTGATAGCTTGAAATTTTTCAGGCAACAATGCGTTTTCTAATTTATTTGCTTCTTTAAAGTAATTTGCTTTTTTCAAGACTTTAATAAATTTCATGAAAGCTTTTGGACCTCTAGATGGAAGTTCCTCAAACAAATCGGCAGCATTACGGATATCTTCCAACATGACTGCAGTAAAAATTCGATTTTCTAATAAATACGGTTTTAACAAATCAACATCAATATCCAACAAATCCTTGCTATTTTCATCAAGGATTCGTCTGTGTTCTGGATCCATGAGCGCAGAACTGTTTTTAAAATGTAAAAGAAGAACTTTAACAAAATAAATCTAATAGAGAAAACTTCATTTGCTAATAAAGTTTCAGTAAGATCAGACTTGGTCACGTCGTTCCTTGCTTCTTGCTTGTCAAGTTTAAACTTGATTATGTTCGTTGAGATCGCAAATATTCAATGCATCCAACTCTTTCGTGTAAAAACCAACTTGATCTTGCATTTTCATTGGTTGAGGATATAGGATTTATCGAGAGCTTAATAGAGTCTCATTTACGCAAACTTTTAGGGTATGTCCGAATAGATTAACCGGTTTAGGGGTTGGTGACAAAAGAAGTGCTCTTTTCACATTTAAACTAAAGTTTTATTTTGTCATGCGTTTTTCCATGAAATTTGTGAGTTCTATGACCTGCTCAGCTCAGGATAGCAAAAAATGGTCTCTTTTCCATAAAAAAAAAAGTTTTATTGTACGAAGCGTTTTGCCGCACTCGTTTGTCTTGGCATCCGAAAAAGCGAGTGCTTCATCGTCCAAGAATTCGTCTGTTGATGATGGGTGTATGAGGTTATGCGCGTAGAAAACCACCATCTTGGGGTGTTCAATTTTCAATAGATTTTTTCTGTATTGACCTTTGAGGTCTTATGTCTTAGTTTTTTTGCCCAATTTAGGCTGTTTTTGAGTTCTCGTTTTCACAATATTATATATATATATATATATATATATATATATATATATATATATATTTTTCTTCCTTTCCATTTTCCATTATTTTTTCATGTTGCTGTTTCATTATTCTGCTAGTGGGGAGTAAGTTACTTCCATGTCCGAAAAAAGAAAGGCCAATCCTTCAGAGGACGAAGAACGTACCTCGGAAAAAAATGTGAAAAGAAACCTTAATGTCTTCGAAGCTGACTTAAGTTTAGAGGACAAAGTAGAAGCAGCCTTTAATAATGGAGTGACAAGCATAAAATTGTGTGTTTATGGTATCAGCTCACCTATCCCAAGAAATAAGGGAATTAAGTTCCATGAAGAAATAGATAAAATCACAGACAAGACAGATGACGTCCAATTCTCAAGAAATAACAACATTATAATAACAACCAACAAAAAGAGCACAGTTGACAAGGTAAGTCAATTAAAATATTTCCTAGGAGTAAACACAGCCACGAGACTGATTGAAGACGCCGTAAGCACCAAATACATCATTAGAAACGTCGACACTGAAACCTCATTAAAATATATCGCCGAAAAATTAACCGAAGACGGTATCATAGTCAGCCAATTAATCAGATTTACGAAAAAAGGCTCTACAGAACCCATTCCCGTCGTTCTGATAAAAGAAATAGGCATAACTAATAGAGATAACATAAAAATAAGCCGATTACGCTTTAAAATTGAAAAATTCATCGACAAGCCTAGTATATGTAGAAAATGCCTTAAGATAGGCCATCCTGAAAAATATTGCCGAGGAACCCAAAAGTGCGTCAATTGCGGCGGGGAACACCCCACATGCGATATCACTCCAAAGTGCTTACGCTGTAAGGGAAATCACTCTGCTCTGGATAAAAATTGCCCAGAATACGAAAAGTACATTAACAAGAAAAATAGCAGCATAATTGAAATAAAACCCTCTTACGCCAATGCAGTAAGAACAAACACTAACTTTGATATCCCTACTCAAAAAACGGAATCAAAAGAAAATAAAAACTACGAGACTTTATTAAATATCATCAAAGAAAAAGACTCCGAAATAAACACATTAAAAGAAGAAATCAAAAACATAAAGACAGAACTCTTCGCGTTAAGAAACGCTCTCACCGGACTTTTCGATAACACTGAAAATGTTATGGGTGATAACGAAAAACAACTAATTGAACAATATAGAGCTCTACGAAACAAAGACATTTTACTCAGTTCATGCTCCGTCTTCGACTCCTCAAAAGAAGACCTTTTTTACGACGTTGGTAGTCCTATGCAAGTCTCTAGTCCTCATGTGGACGAACCAGGAGGAAGCACGACGCCTTAACGTGGTTTTTTTTGTTTTTCTTATGGGTTGTTTTTTGCTTAATTGGAATTGCCGCAGTGTCGGCAAAAACCTTTGTTTTCTTAAACTTCTTATATCTTGGTCTAACCCCAGTATCATTTGCCTCCAAGAGACTTGGAGTAGCGACGACAAATTACCAGTATTGTCTAATTACATTTCATATGCAAAAGAAAAACCGTTTCCTCATAAAGGTGGAGGTGTCTGCATCTACGTACAAAAAAATTTATCTTCCCGTGAACTTTTCTATGATACAAGTAATTTAACCCTAGAATTCAACGCAGTTGAAGTTTTTGTCGAGAACAAATCTATTAAGATTTTTAACTGTTATCGTCCCCCCGGACACTTCCATGATAACATTATCAACTTTTTTAACAACATTTTAGATAATAATATTATTTTTACCGGAGATTTTAACGCCAGAAACACATGCATTGGTGACAGAATCTCCCATCCTAGCTCGAAAAAATTTTTCGACTGGATTCTTGAAAAAAATTTATGTATAATCAATAGTAAAGAACCAACCCGCCGCAATAGAGGCAAAGAAGACGGAATCCTCGACCTCACAATAGTTAGCACCGACCTAATTCTCTTATTTTCTTGGTTTCGAAGTAAAGAAAGTGGAGATAGCGATCACTTTCCAACCTTTTTAAAACAAAGTAACGCAAAAGATACCAAACTCATCAAAAAACGATATACAAATTGGAATATTGTCACTAATAACATAAGTAATTTTATTGCCGAAACAAATATAAATCCAACACAAAGCGAAGACATCATTAAATTTAACCAAGGTATTCTTAAAGTCGTCGAAGAAAATACAAACACTATCACCTTTAAAGACACAAAAACTCATCAAAAATGGTGGAACAGAAGATGTGCTATAAGCAAAAAGGAAAAAAATACAGCGATGAATAAAGCCTATCACACGAACAACATCACAGATTGGCTCAATTATAAAAAGAAACTTGCAAAATTTAGAAAAGTAATCAAAGAAGAAAAAAACAAATTTTGGGGAAATATCCAACACAACCTAAAAACTACCAAGGACATTTATCGTTCGGTCAACAATTTAAAACGTTATTCTACGAGACATAGTTACGTTAGTAATTTAGTTCTGGAAGACAAAGGCAATTTGATTAAAGAGCCACAAGCACAAGCAGACCTATTTGCAGAACACTATTCCAGAACAACCAACCCATCTTCAGATTCAACTCCCACAATTTGGACTAAACTTCCTCACAGACCCTGCATTTCGAAAGACTTCACCGCCCAAGAATTAGATTTCGCAATTAAGAATTTAAAATTCACAGCTGCAGGCACAGACGGAATAAACAACAAAATTTTAAAGAATTTACCAGCTACAGGGAAAAATTTGCTGAGAGAGTTTTTTAACAATAGTCTATCCACCGGTATCATTCCTAATGTCTGGAAAATGTCCAAAATAATTCCCATCTGCAAACCAGGAAAAGACAACAAGTACACAGAAAATTACAGACCGATTGCCCTTACTCAAAATACCTGTAAATTAATGGAAAGACTAATCCTTGAAAGATTGATATGGTGGGAACAAACATACAATATTTTTCCTAATTTTTTATTTGGTTTCAGAAAAGAAAGAGGAACTGAAGACTTTCTAGTCAAATTGATTACCGATATAAAAGACGCCAGAACAGACAAATATACCATCTACCTCCTCTCATTAGATATAAAGGGCGCATACGACAACATCAGAACAAGCATCTTAATAGGAAAACTGTTGAAAACTAATCTTGACACAAAAATAATCAAATGGATAAATAATTTTCTAACAAACAGGTCTTTTAAAGTGAGTTGGAGAAACTCAATGTCAACCACCAAATCCCTCGCGTATGGTTTGCCTCAAGGCTCAATTTTATCAGCTTTTCTCTTTAACTGTTTTTTAATCGACTTACATCACATTCAAAACAAAGAATGCTCCATCTACGCTTATGCCGACGATATCACCTGCATAATCAAACACAAAAAAGAAGATGAAGCAAAGATAGCCCTTAATAGAACAGTGCACCAACTTACAGAGTGGGCAACAAAAAACAAACTCGAGTTTACCCCTGCCAAATGTTGTCTCCTCAATCTTTCAGCAACTAGATCAAAAAATAATTTCGACGTGAAAATGTACAATACTATTATACCATGGAATAATAACCACAGAATCCTAGGATTATGGATAAATAATAATCTCAAATGGAAAACTCACACAGATACAATCGAAAGAAAAATCATCAAAACAATCAATGTTCTTAAAATTCTCAGCGCACAAAGTACCGGAATGAATAACAATAACCTTATCTCAATAGTTAAACAAACCATTATCCCACAAATTGATTACGCCAACATATGCAGGACAAAAGACACGAAAAGAAACAAAAACAGATTCTCCATTATTGAAAACAAGGCACTTAGATGCTGCCTAAAAGTCAACTCTTTTACCCCAAACGATGTATTACGACATCTCACACACCTTGGCTCGTACGAAGACAGAATGACCTGGAACATTGTCAAATATAATCTAAAACAAAATTACAAAAGTGATCGTCGAAGCAACTTTCAAACCAATATAAAATTAAAAACCAAGAGCGACATAGAAGTCAAAGCACTCAGTATCATAAAAAATTATAAATCAAATTACGTCAGTAATCAAGACAACTTGCTGGGAAATCTTAATATACCACCATGGAAAGAAAATAACCTAGAGTTTATCACAAAATCCGAACATTTTCAAAAGGCAACCTGCATAGAAGAAATTAAACAATCTTTTACAGAATATGCTGAACAACACAGCAACTTTGATATCTGGGCAACAGACGGCTCAAAAATAGAAGACAAAGTGGGTTTTGGCATTGTAAACAGTAATAAAGTTAATAGGAAGATAAAACTACTAGACATATGCTCAGTGTTTACAGCGGAAATGATCGCCATCTATTATACCGCTAAATTTCTCATCGACAAATCAAACCCCATCATTATCATTACTGACAGCTTAAGCTCAATAGAAGCATTAAAGAACAAAAAGAAAAAAGAAGAAAAACTCATTGTAGCCACAAGAAATATCTTACAAGAAGCCAGCAACAACAAAAAAATTATTGTAACCTGGGTCCCTAGCCACACAGGAATTTATTTAAATGAATTAGCCGACAAATTAGCTAGAGAAGCCGTCATGGGCCATAATACTCCAATACTTTCGCTAACAACCTGGAAAGACTGTAAAAACCACATCGAATCAGCTCATAAAAATGAACTAAAGGAAAGATGGATGAACTCAAAATATTACAACAAATTCAAACTAAGAACTATCCCTGATAAATCAAGCATCCATTGGATTAAAAACAGAAAACAAGAAATCTTTTTAAATCGACTAGTCCTTGACAGTTTCCTCTTGAAAGACAAACTCTTTAAACTAAACTTTGAAATATCCCCAAATTGTAATTCCTGTGATACTCCCGAAACTATCTGGCACAGATTAAACATTTGTGATCGTTATAATAATCAAAGAAATCTGCTCATCCAACTTATCCCTAAACACCTTGTTTATTGCTCTGACGATTTTTTAGCCTCTCCCCTTCTCGCTTTCTCTCCAGATTATTGTTCGGTTCTCTCCTCGTTTTTTCTAGAACCGTAATCCCTTTTGGCTTTTCGCCCTGTTTATATTCTGTTCATCTCTCCTTGCTTTTATATCTCGATTCGGTTTCGTTCTTCATGTCTCTTAGGTTTATGCTAATTTCATAAATTCCCACAATCATTCCTTATTTGCATACATATTTGATCTTTCCTTTTATATGATATTGTGTAACTTTTTCAATTCAAGCTTTGTATCAACCTATATATTAATAAGAATCCTTACAATTTGACGTTCAATTTCCTCAAGCCACTATTCACTAAGAATCGATAGCACTCCTTTTTTAATATCCCAGTCCTTGTAAAGAAGAAATATTAAGATCCTCCCATGATTGGTCAATCTCCTCTATTCAATTTTCGCTCAATTTAACTAGCAGAGGCAAGGCGTTTTTCACGCAGTCCTCTCATCAACCTGGAGTCTGAAGACTCTTATTCAACTTCAACTTCAACTTCATCGTCCAATCAATTATGCAGTTGCAAGCAGCTTTAGCACATCATGAAGAATTTTTGCTTTGTTTAACGGCAATCCGAACATCGATCACGTGTGTTTATTGAGTCGAGTGTTGTTTATGTTTTCCTCTGGACGGTTTGGGTGACATGGTTAGTTTCAAGTGCTGCAATGATATCTATCATACTTCTATTTCTGACTTTTGCTCATTTTATGGATGCAATTGGTAATAATCTATTTTTTTTTTTACATTTTCTTTTCCATTTTCATGTATTTGGTTTTATTTATTAATGAACTCTAAAATGATCGTTATTAAAAATATATTTATGAACCATTAATAATAAGCGTTTTTTTGTGAAATACTTCATTTTTATTTTTAGAACATGCGTAGGAATATTTGGGTTCCTCTGATATGTATTCATTTGATACTTAGATTAACATTTGATTGCTGACAGTATCTGAATAATTGGGTAGTGAAGAAAACACTGTCGAACATTTTTACGTTACAAGGATCATATTGATTTACTCCAATTGTAAATAAAGTTATTTTGTTCTTTCAGCTAAGACATACAAAGTTTAATTGAGATGTTTAGTGGGTATTTAGGGCATAGTTGTCCCAAATATGTAACTCAGGTTTTCCACTGAGTCTTATTCGACCTGGATTGCAAGAAAGAAAGCATCCTTGTAAATCTGAGCCTTTTCAGAAAAATGAGGTCTGTAAATATAAATGCAGGGTAAAATTGCTCTTCAAATCAAATATACATTTACTGCTCATCTGTGACTGCTTTTGTATCCTATCATTTTATGAAACTACAATTATCTATTATCGATTATTATTTTGTATTCTATCATTTTATGAAATTACAATCAAGCCTCGTTGAAGTGCCACCTGTTTGGTGAGATCAATAGTGTGAGTTTTAGTCAGTTGACAGTTGATCCAGGGTTATTGATTTTTAGGTATCAAGTTGCTGCGATTCTTGCTGTAGTAGCTATGATAAAAAATGAAATTTAATTACACTAATATTTTTAACCCTCCCCCCTTACATTTAAAACTATTATTATATTAACACTATTATCATACCAGTGAATCAATAGAGGTTGTGACATAATTGCTTAAGTTGTGGAAAGTTCTGAATTAATGATGT
Source organism: Uloborus diversus (assembly GCF_026930045.1). Taxonomy (NCBI): domain Eukaryota; kingdom Metazoa; phylum Arthropoda; class Arachnida; order Araneae; family Uloboridae; genus Uloborus; species Uloborus diversus. The sequence goes on along the minus strand of NC_072740.1, from coordinate 95,750,589 downwards.
TTAGCAGTGGCCCCACTTCGGTGACTTCACAAGATTTAAAAATGCCCCTCCCCCATAAGAAATTTTAAAAATAATACGAGTAGAAGTCAAATATAAACCGAAATTTCTTTTTAAAAAATGTTTATGCCAACCAAAGAAATTTTACACTGCCATACTTTTCTACACAGTCTTTTCTTTGATACACATTTTTTCTATCAGATTGCCAAGTTTTTGAAGCTGCCGTGATAGAAAGAAGTGGGACATGTGCAGAGCAAATTATGTAAGAGCCCCTCTATACAATTGCATTGTCATGAAATTTTTCTCTTATAGCTTTGCTGAGTGTTCCAAGCAAATGGATAAATCTGGACTGTACGGAGGGGTTTCAAAGGTGTCCGATGACGTTCCTAAAAATTTTCCCACCTTAAAATGGCAGTATGTGGCCTTATATTTTCTCTAGGGATAAATGACGTTACGTATCACTTGACTTTCTCGTGTGCTACGATATGCAGATTCTGCTTCATCCACAAAGCGACAGTAATAGCCTACATTAGTTTCTTTCTCTAATAATACCACAAATGGCAACAATGTTGTCCACAGTGATTCTTGTCTGTAGTCTCTTTTCATCAGGTTCGTTTTTTACAGCTTCCCTTTTAGCTCTACCTTTTTATCCTACTCAAACACTCAAGTGTACAAAGTGTTTTTTACACAAACTACCTGAAGCTGTCTTAAAATTTCAGAGGGTTTGGTGCTCTCTGTGAGAAATTTAATAATGATGCGTTGCACAACAGACTTTTGCACTTCTTGCTCATTCATATTGTATTGTAGCAGCCTAGATCTCCAAAGTGTGCAAATACAGAAATCCTTCTTAAGACATTGCCACAAATATATTGGCAAAAAACACCACCTTAGTTTTTTTACCAACAGCAGCGCTAGAGTCAAATTCCGGTTTATATTTGATCTACCCTCATATTAACGTAGTGTTATTTTTCAGAGCATACACCCTCATAACTCTAGCACCCCCCCCCCCTAGCCCCCTTTACCGCGGGGGTTGCAGGGCTGCTATGTGCACAAATGTCTCAGCACTGATGCATATACTGCTAATATTTTGAATACCTTGTCTTAGTTTAAAAGGATTAATATTTCATTAGCTTCCTCTTCCCGCTAAAAAAATGGATTGTCTGTATGCTAACATTATTTGTTTGCATGTTTTGCTTGCAATTGTAATCATTTGTTAATAATATCTAATGCATTTTATTTTTAATGCAAGTTCTTTTTTTTTTAGGTTCAAATGCAAAGGAAAATGTATTGGTCTTCTCTATGAAAGGTGATCTTGTCAAACTTGTAAAACTCCTTGAAAATTCTACCGTGATTATTCAAGTCGTAGATATTCCTCTTGATGTGTCTTCCATAACTATACAAGCCCATGCACATACAGAAAGTTTATTATTGTCTTACAGTGCTAAACCAACAGCACCAGATTATATTACCGGTCAAAGTATTGGGTTGTTTTGCAAACTGAAAAACTTAGATTCTAAGGCTCAAGTGTGGCTTTTCAACAATAATCCACAAACTGTTTCTACATTTCTAGCAGTTACAGCTGCGGATGGGAGTGGTAATATATTTTCTTCTTATAAGCTCAGTATTAAAAAAAAAGTTTTATTGTCTGAATAATTGACTTAGCTGTTTAAAGACTATAGAATGCATGTATCCTTTAAGTTTAGAAGTTTTATTTTATAGAGTGTTGAATGCATAAAATTTGTAAATTATATATATATTTTTTGTATTATTCAGACATCAAAATCCTAATCGGGTCAAATCTTGTTTCGGCATAGTTGAAAAGAGCAGAGAAAGCAGTTTGTGAAAGCGAAATTTCATTGTACGAAAATTATTGCAACCTTATGTTAATATGATTTAAGTATTTCAGGAGTCTTCGTTATAGTAGCATTTTCACTTAATGGAATTGAAATTGAACTCGATAGTATTAACCCAAAAAAAATATACAAAATATACTTTTTGGCTTTTGAAAACGTCACAAAGGAAATACGTGTGTGGGATTCATACTCTCATGTTTTTATATCATTTATTATAAATAACTTTTAAAGTGAAGATTAAATTTAGGTAATATCATTAAATATCCAAACATTTCTAAGTTGAATGATTGATGAATCAAATTTTGAAAGTAGTTATAGTTTTGCATCTCTTATCCAGACACTCAAAAACTATCATTAAAAAAAACCTTTTTGAAGTTTCTTTTTAATGATTGAACCTTTCCTGTATTGAACAGTCATTATAGCAGTCATCATCTATATTGTAAAATGCATTGTATATCTTAATTTTAAATTAAGGAGCTTGAAACAAAGCTAGTCATCCTCAAGTTTTCTTTATACTTAATTAACAGCAACAATTTCTTTTTCAGAACCAATTCCTGGAGGCTGTAACATGGAATTCCCCACTGAAGTAGCTCCCTATTTAAAATTATTAGTTCATAAGGCACGATTAAATTTGGAATATCAGCATGCCAACATGGGAGTTAAAAGAAATGTTCCATCTCCACCGTGTGGTGCTTCGACGTATATCACCTATGATACTTATGTTTTGTTTTTGAAAGAAAATGATTATGGACAAGATGAATATTTTGATAAAATCTCCAAAATGAGCAATCTGTCATCATTGAAGAAATATTCAACTAAGGTATTTTTTTATCATTTTATTTCATTTATTAAAATTTTCTTCTGTTTGAACTAAATGTTAACAGCATTAAGGTAATAAAACTTTTATGGCTATGTTAAATTATCAACTTCAAATTTTTATTGAATAGATCATGATATAAAACATTTCATTCTTGAAGTGTAATAAAATTAATTTTTTAGATGAAGACCAAGCAGTTATACACAATCTCTTCAATATTAATTTAAAAACATTTCATATGCTTAAAAAATAAAATGATTATTGAGTTTATGCAAAAAATTTAGTAGAATGGTATTTAAATTTATAAACTCTTAAAGTAGTTTATTAATCTTTCAAATAATGCAATTTATTCCAGATGTAAAAAATAGTTTCTTAACTCTGACTAAAAAGTCGTCAATCCCTTTAAGAAGCAATTGAACTAGAAATTTTCAAAAAAATATGTATATGTGAGGCATGGCTCCTATTTAGGAACATTGTCATGCTTCATGAAGTTTTACTACCATAGCTTTTTAATAGAATATAGGGTACACCAATTGAATTTCATGTGTCAAACAGTTTAAAATAAATAAAAACAGAAGAAATCAATACATGTGTAGTGCATGAGTTTATTTATTTAATCTTTAATGCTAACTACAGGAAAACTCAAATGATGAAAAAAATCTCATGAATATTAACAATTTGTAACAACAAACAATAACTGTATAATACTACATAAAATCAAATTATCTTACTTGAAATACTCTTAACTTCTTCTATTACTCATCTTTACTTTCATATCACTATTGGTGATAAAAAAAACTAGTTCATGTAAGCATTTTTTGACCCTCAATGCATATTTTATCTGTTTTTTCATGTGACAAGGGAGAAAAATTTGTTACAGTACTAACACATGGCATCCCAAGAAGTAGAGAAAAGTCATAAATATCTTCATTCACAAGTACAAAGTGGTTCTTCTAAATCATTCCTGTCTCAAAGCCAGAGAAATAGGAATTGGTTGGGGTTTGAAAAGTGTAAATTTGAAGATGAAAATGTTGCTCATCTACATTTTTTACACATGTCAACAGTGACTTGTTGAACAGCAACAAAAGAATAAAGAAGTTATAAAGCTTATAAATAATACATTTTTGTTACAAATTGTTATTCATCATCAGTGGTGCACACAGGAATTTCTCAAGATGGGAGGGGGCAGAAACGAAAATTCACCATTCTCATATCATATTCCAACACGCATCCAGTCATATTCTTTTGATTATATCACTTGTCGGGAACAAAAAGCATTTTTACAAAAATATTGAATAATTACTTAGTATTAGCTAATAAAATGAATTTATGAATAGCAAATACTTAATTTAAGTAATAGAAAGCACAAGAATGACTGTAATTACTTTTCTCACAGTTAAAATGACACTTTTTCAGAATTTTTTTGAAAACATTTCCCACTCCCAAATGGGGTAAAATTTTATGTTTAAAACAAATATTGTTGCAAAGAACTACCTGGAAGCCATGACTCAATTTTGATTTTAAGTAAATATGCCGATGAAACTTTTATGCTTTGCACTCAATTTTTTTTTTTTTTTTTTTTTTTTTGAGCATCTACTAGGTATGTGTATAGCGTCTATTTTATTCTTTCTTAGGTGCAATCGTATTCAGTTCATCCAGACACTAGACTATCTTTCCTGAAATATCCAAACGTTGGAGCAATATATAATATTGTTGCTAGAAGTACAGTGGATGGAGTTGTGAAAGAAGCACCATATATTCCTGTAGGCACATATGGATGTGATTTTTCTGATTTTACTGAAAATGGTTGCAAGTTCACGTGTATGTTTTAAATTTAATTGTTCTTGTTAATACATTCTGACATTCTGTAGTACTATATTTACTTTGATATATGTTACCCTCTCTTGGCTTGCTAATTTTGATGCAGGAAAATTCATATTTTATTTGCAGTATTTTCCATATTGTTTTCCAAACTAAAATGTCCCACTTTAAAACTAATACACGTATGTGTAATTGGTTTTACCTTACCTAACAGGATTTTACCCATTTAAATCACAAATGATATCTTTGGAATTTTCAAGATTTTAGAAGGAAGTGGAGGTAAAATTTTCTGGTTATTTTGTGAAGGTAAAATAAATTCATCATACAGTGATGATGTTCTTATTACAAGTGGTGAAAAATATCTGATAAATATTTTCCCTTAAACTGTGCGTGCTTTTGTCGAATAAACCCATTTTTTGGATTGACCTTCATTTAATCTAAATGGAAAAGTATAATTCGACTTAATATCTCTTTGTCGGGGTCTTATATTATGTCGATCAGAAGCACCTTTCAAACAATCTTGGTAGCTGTTATTAAAGATGCCGTTGTTATCTTTTCAGTTTTCTTCAAGGATTGAGGCTTAAAAGTTTTGTAGGATGTCCTGCGTCATCTTGTTCCAAGTTTACTGTAAAAGCACCACTAATTAGATCTGAATCGTAGGCAGTCCTACTTACAGTCCAAAATAATCCCAGATATGCTCAATCTGTGACAAATCAGGGGATGAGCACACCAAAAAATGTGATCTTGTGAAGATGAAGTCCCCTGGCACCTTTGCTGTGTGTTATGGAGCATTGTCCAGGCACTATTAAGGAGTTCAAAATGGGGTCTGTACAAGCGTACAGGATTATCATCAATGCCCAAATTTAATCTGAATTTGTAATGAAAGACAATCTGGATCGATTCAGTTGCAGTCTTATCCTGTGGAACACGACACTCACACTAAATGGAGGCAACAATGTAAAAGCCCTAATCTTACTTTCGTTTTCAGAAGCAGACCACATCCGCATGAGATGATACTATTGGATCTCATGGCTTATGATACACAGTCACCCTCAATATTAATCCACAACACCATAACAGTTTAACAGTACGTTTGTGTTGTGTTTCAGTCACATGTGTTGGCACTCATAGCAGAGCTCCCAAGAGTCATTTTTAACAAGACAATGCTCAGCCACACACAGCAAGGTATTAGAGATTCGAGGCAGGGTTGCTACAAGCTAAGTTGGGCCCCTTGTCAGTTAGGTCGCCGGGCCCCCTTCTCAAAAAAAACTTGTCAAGTTTTCCTATTCCAAGCTGGGCCCCTTCAAGGTATGGGCCCCTAGTTTCGGATTTGGCTGACATGTTTGCCCCGATCATAGAATTTTCTCTTCCATATTATCACCTTCTCTGGCCTGCTTGATCCTCAGACTTGTCAGAGAGCATATCTGGGATTGCTTTGTAGAGTTAGTTGGTAAGCATATGAGTTTGATTGAATTAGTTGTACGTTTACAGTATTTCCGGTACGAGATGACTTAGGACATAGTGTGAGGCTGTTATGCCTCCATGCTTGCCTGTATTGCACTGGACATTCATGCTAGAGTGACTAGGAGGTTACTAAAACCTCTATCCATTTGGGATTTTTCCAGAAATAGATGATCATTTTGCTTTCCTTTTGCTTTCACATTCTTATTTCAATGTTGTCCTTACATATCTCAAATTTTCTTTAATTTTAACAACTCTTTCTAAGTGCATTATTGTTATTTTTTTGTTATAGAGTGTATGTAAAAACATTAATTTTTCAAAGCCCAGAGAGGAGGGAGGGATTCCCTCTTTAAATGGCTCTTCCTGTTCATAAAGTTAATTGACGATGGTGTTCTGATTTTTTTGCCTGTTAAATTAATGATGTCTAGAATGAGATTTAGTTACATATGATAATTGGTGACCTACTGCCAACATGAAATCATATAATTTTATTTCCGCAACGGACAAGTTTTTGTGAATTGTTGCCTACTGAAATTCAGCATAGTAGATGATGATTCTACTTATTGAACCCAATGCCCATCAACCCTAATGGTATTTTAGTTTGTTAGGGTCTCTGAATTGACTATGGTGTGCTGCATTCATTGTTGGCTGGGCTGCTGTTTGGGTGGGGATACCGAACCTATAGCGTCAGGGCCCGGAGCTTTGAGGGAGCCCGTAAGGTTATGAAACTGTTTTTCCAATAATTTGACCTTTAAATATATTTTTATGCAAACTTCAAGTTAAAGTTTTTAAATCTACATTAAAACTTAAAAATTCAGAAGCAACTAGACAATGCACCATCACATGAGAATGCAATTTTAAACTATTCATTTTGAAGTGTGTGAGTGAGAGGAAATGAAACAACGGTATAAAAATATGCAGTGGTGATAAAGGGGTGGGTTATGGGGGACCCTGAATTAAAATTGGTACTGAGCCTCAGTGCTGGTAACGGCGGCCCTGATTATTGGAATCAGTTGATTGGAATATTTCAGTACTATTAAACCTTATGGGAACCTTGTATTTTCTTTTTTTTTTAGATTTCATTTTAAAGTCATTATGATTTACGCATTTTATTGTCATTTCGCTTAACATCTAGATATTTTACCTGCTGTTGCAATTTAGTATTTAAAGTTGATAGTCATTTGATACACAATTCATTTTTTGAAATCTGTCTTTTACATCAAGGATTAACTGTAGAGCATCAGATATAAATTCACATATGTATTAAAAATGATAGTTTTGTTCAGTATCATAGCTGCAGTGTTTGCCGCCTGGGGAGATTCCTCAATTTACCGCACTTTTGTTGAGAAATAGCTAGTACATTAAACTGTCAAGTGTGTTTAAATTAAAACTAGAAATTTAATTTAAGAAAAAAAAGTTAATTAATTTCTACATACTTATAAAAGAAAAAAAAGAAGGGGGGGGAGGCGCACACTTGGAGAAAAAAAATGCTAAATTTACGTGAAAAATTGGAATTTTAGATAATTTTTAGTAAAGTGAAGGAAAAGGGTAGCTTGGGTTTGCTCCCAATTTTTTTATAAAACTAAAGTCTCTTTTCGTGTATCTTTGTTGATGTTAGGGGATCAGTGGGCACAGCAAGGAAATGGTCGGAAATCAAAGTTTTAAAATGAAGCTTAGGCTACTTTGTGGGAAAGTTAAGAAAATCGGGAATTGTCGGAAACTGAATTCGAAAATTTTCAGCTCTGAAATATGCAATTTTAGGCTATTTTTGGCAACGCAATTGCATGTGTGTTCTGACACAGTTGTGGGCGCTAGGGGAGAGATGGGTGCTGAGGATTTTTAATGAAATATTTTTTTTTAGTTGAAATCAATTTTAAAGGTATCTTTGGTGATTTACTGGAATGGGGAAGGTTTGGCTTCTTTCTTTGAAAATTGTTTAGCACCAAAGTTTTAAAAAACACAATTCTAGGCTATCTTTGGTGACGTTGAAGGGTTCCCTAACTCCTAATGGCACCAAAATTGTTGTGAAGCCAGGTGGCTCTCTCATGACAAAAATTTCTGTAATTAACGCCTGACTTTAGGCTTTGTTTGATAATGATAATGTTAGGAGCAAAAGGGGGCAGAGGGAGATTTGCCTCCCAAAATCTTACTTAAAGCTGAAGTTCATTCTAAAACGCAGTTTTAATCTTTGTAGACGTTAGATGAAGGGGGGGGGGGGATAGATAAAGGTATCTGTTAGAAAAATTCCGAAATTGAAGTCCAAAAAACGCATTTTAAGTTATCTCTGATCACGTTAAGAGTTAAATGATAGTCAATGTCAAAATGCTGTTTTCACAATTTGATGTTGAAGTATCGAAGTTTTAAAAGCATAATTTTAGGCTAAATGTTGAGATTTTAGAAGAGAGGCAGAGGGTAGGAGTTTTCTCCGGGGAAGTTTTCAGAATTAAAGGCCTAAATATGTACTTTTTGGCTGTGTTTGCTACGTTAGAGGAAAAGACAGGGTTCGGGGTTCTACCCAGAAATTTTTAAGCATTGAGGTCTAAAACCGTATTTCTAAGCTATCTTCAATGGCATCAGGAAAAGAGATGAAAGATTCAAGAGCTCCCCCTCATAAAAACATTTTGAAGCTATATTCCATGCTGTTAGACTGCCGTGTGGAGGAGGGAAAGGTTTCCAACCGGAATTATTTGAAACTGAATGCACTAAAAAACATTTTTAGACTATGTTTTTTCCAAGTTGAGGGACCAAACCAAATCTTGAAAAATGAAATTCGCTTACCTTCTAAAAGGATAGACTACATGTGATCCAAAGGTGTCGGATACATTTTCTTCTCTCAAAAACGAGAAAACAGAAATCCTTTTTACTTCTATTGAAATAGAGAACAATTGTAATGAATGAGAAATCAAAATAAACTCTGCAACATATAAAGCCACCCCTGGGATGAGCAATAAATTGTTCCGTGTAGCATTTTTCACCTCCTCCTCCCTTTCTTACTCTTGTCACCATTTTCCTGAAGTTAAAAAAAAAGTTTTTGTTTCACTAGGAGTTATTCAAGAAACTTTCTTAACCAGGAAAACTTCATTGTTTCATTTCTCCTGGAGTTAACTTCTACAGTCTAAAAAAACATTGGTCCAGTGACTGTCCACTGCTGCTCCCTTAGAAAAAAAATAGGAAATTGTACTGATGTGATATCAAGAAAGACTTTTGAAAAGATTTTGAAAGAAAGCAGAAAGTTTTGTAAGAAAGTAATTTTAATTTGGTAGTGAGCCAAAAGCTATACAATTGGAAGATTTTGCTGCAGTAACATATTAAAACCATTATTTTCTTATTTGAAAAATACGTTTTTTTTTCCACATCAAAAGAGTAATTTGGTGCCCCTCAAAAAGTGCCACCCGGGGCGGATCTCCCCACCCCAGCTACGCCCCCGGTTTTGTTGCTGGTTTATTCCCAGATTCAGTGCTTAATATGTTATTAAACTGTGTATTGTGAATTTATATGCCTTTAATAGTAGTTTTGCTATTATTATTATTGTATTATTATTTTCAGATTCCTTTGGTGGCAAGGCATTCCTATTTATACTCTCCATCTATGGTTTTATTGTTTCTTTTTTTGGGCATAAGTTTTTTGGACCAAGTGAGTTACATTTGTGGATTCAAATTGAATCAAGAAATTTATTTTTCTTATATGTCTTACTTCTGCTTTAACTGCTCTTATTTTCTCATACAATATGTTTGAAAGCATTAAAATTTATAAATAACACTATTAGCAGTTAAAATGTACAATAAATGGGCATGTAAAAACAAGGGAAAGTCAAGACTTGCCTTGTTGACATATTTCATAACAGTATGTATTTTATGTGTTGGAAATATTCATTAAATATCCTTTAAGTTTCTAAGATAAAACTATATTTGCTTTTCAACAAGGGCATATATAAGGGAGGGGCTGAGGGGGCTCGAGCCCCCTCCAAAATCTGGAATTTTTTTTAAAGAAAGTAGTTATTATTTGGTTTTAGTTTGCTCACAACATTCCAAATTATCAGCTCCAAAAAAGAAGAAAAAAGAATAAGAGCCATTCCATTTCAGATGAGGCGTGCCTGTCACATGACTATCACCGATTGTTTTTTGAAAAAATTACAATAGCTAAAACTAAGAGACATATGAAATATCCCAAAAGGATTTTGCAAGAAAAAAAAATTTTCTTCAGTTACAGCCTACTAAAATTCTGCACAAAATCCGCCATTTTGGAAAAAAACGGCAAAACACTCCATTTGAAATGGACACTATTTCAAAAGTATTTAACCTATTTGAATAATTCTTTTTTCTAAAAATAAATAAAGACCCATATATCCTCTAGACATCCTTTTTGAAAATTTAGTTAGGTTTCTTGATAACGAAAAAATTTTATTTTTGCGGCGGAAAAACTGCATTTTTACCAGTTTTATGATTTTTTTTCTCCATGAAAAAAAATTTTTTTTTTCTTCTACAACTCTTCAGGCTGATGGCGGTGAAATAATGGTGTGGGGAATGCTTTCCTGGTTTACACTGGGTCCTTTGATATCTGCGGATAGACCTATGAATAGCACTGAGTACCTCTGCATAGTTGCTGATCACCGGCACTCATTTATGGCTATAATGTTCCCTGGTGAAGATGATCACTTTTAGCAAAATAATGCACTGTACCCAAACGGTCTCCCAGTAGTGTGAGGAACGTCAATGGGAGTTTTGCCTGCTTCCCTGGCCTGCTCAGCCCCCTGATTTAAAGCCTATAAAGCATTTGGTTTGGGGAATGATAATGTAGATGAATAAAGTTCATTAGCTGCCATACTTCAATAATATATTCTTAAGTTTCAACAAGGTATGTATAAGTAAATGCATAAAAAATAGCTAAGTCTAAATTCTGCAATATCAAAGTAAGCCTCCAGAAAAACTTAAGTTCAATTTTCAAAATGTCAAAGTCAATTTCTAAAATAACTAAGTTTACTTTTAAACACATTCAAGTTCAAATTCAAAGTTGAAGTTTAAATTCAAAAATATTTAAGTTCAAGTCCAAAATTTCAATTAGTTTAAGTTTAGTTGAAGATGGGCCTGGGCCCATAACCTGTTTTAAAAATTAAAAGTTACTAACTGATTTGAAACTTATCTGTTTCAAATCAGAGTAAAAACCTTTCTGTAAAAATCTTTTTATTTAACATGAACACAACTTGCTTCGTGCAAGATAAAAGGCAACTGAATACATTGTGAAAATCAAAACATGTTGCTGAAAACCAACAGTTGGAAATGCAGTTACATGTGCAGCACATGTGTGCCAACACCTGATTGGTCCATTGATATTTAAATTAGCTTTTGGCTGTTGACCAATCACATGTTGGCTACAGTTAAGATGCTGAAAAATTAATTTTATATTAAGAAATACTTAATCTAATTTTATATTAATTTTAATAGGTAATTAAATATATATATTATTTTATTTATTTATTTTTTTTTAACATGAAAGAATACTCTACAGTTTCACAAAAAAAAAAAGGAGGACCCAGAACAGTTAACCATATACTATCAAGGTCAAGGCCTTTTGCGCATTATAGACCTTGAGCATATAAAATTGCAATAAACTCATTAATTTCTTCTAATTTTAGGGTCCAATCAGTGTTTCCTAGCTGTCTATGAACTTCTTCTGTATACATTTTTATGTGAGGAAGCATACTTTCATTTATGAATAGTCTCCATGAGCTGGACGCAAATTGATCTTCAATATTCTGCTTTGCGTATGCTGTCGGGCCGCAAGCTTCTTTACAAACATTATGTTGAGAAATTCTTCCACAATCGTTAGTTTCGGAAGAAATAATTTTCCATTTTGATCCATCTATCCCAAAAACTTCTCCATTTTCTTTTCAATTTTAGTGTAATATATGGGGATTTTATTTCACATTTATTCCTTCTTGCCTTTGATGTAACACATTGGTTGTCGGATAAGTGATTCATATCCTTGTCAGATTGGGTCGCAAAATCAACAGATAAATTATCATCTGATGATTCACATTCTTTGTTAGATGACGGGGCATATTCACTAAATAAGTCATAGTCTTAATTTTCATCTTCGGACTCATTTTCCGACAACTCTTGCATGTATTCAAGAGCTTCCTTGGCCAAAAGCAAATTAAATTTTCTTGACATTTTTCTGCCGAGACTAGAGATGTAAAATTTCCGGAAATTTTTAAGTGGTGGAAAAAAACCGTTTTTTTTACCGGTTTTTTTTTTGGGAAAAATTGGAAAAAATGGAAAATTTGATTTTTTTTATGAATAAAATTTGGGTTTCTTAATTGCTCTGTGTTTCTTGTAACATATAAAGGGTTAAGCATTAAAAAATATATGCTATCCACACATCTTCGTTTTCTGCTTGACAGAAATACACATAACGGCAAGATTAATTAGAAGAAAAAAACCTTTTCGTTTTATAACTGAGTAGGGGGCGTTCATGGTTAAACCCAGAAATAAGTCAAGTCGTCACTCAACCAATAATATCGGGTAATGTGTGTCTAATCATAACAAGTACATTTTCTATTTTAGATTGCCTTTGAAACTTCTGAAATTTTCGACTTTCAAACATGATTGATATTTTTTTTGGAAGAAAAATAATACAATGTTACTACCTGAAAATGAAAGCTATTGAGTTTTGATTTTTTCCAATCCAGTCTAAGTACAAATCAAAACTAAATTGGTTTTTCTTAAGCTGAACCAAAATTAAACTGGAGTTTAAGTTTATTCATACGGCCATACTAAGCACAGTAGTAAAAGTAGTCATACCAACCCTTTTGAACAAATTTGAGTTATTATAACCAAGTTGTTCTCTGTTTCGTATTTTACTTAATAAATAAAATGTTTTAGGGTCATTTAATCAAGAGCTATTGTTTTGAAAAATTCTTTAAAAAAATCTGAATCAAATATATGGAAGAGCCACACTTTAAAATACAGTATCTCAACTTGAGCCCAACTGCAAAGTCCCCTTTTTTGCTTAGCACGGCAGTATACAGGGTGCGGTAAAAAAAATATCGGACAAAAATTGTATCATCGAATGGGAAAAAGGTAATTTCATTTTAATGAGTATTTAATTTATTTTTGTTTTTCACTTTATTTGGAAATAAGTTACAATATGTTACCTAGTTTATGTATTGTTTTTCGGTTTTCTTACAACTTTAAGCAAAATACCTGCTATTTTAAGTTGTTTAACCAAGTAGAATGACAGTTCGTTTGCTTGTTGTGCCTCGACAAACAGTATTTGAAACGGCATGCCTTTCAAGTGGCTTGGAAATGATAGTCGATGTCTGGAAAGTGTACAAAAATGAACAGTGAACATTTCAGTTTATTGTCATGTCATCCAAAAGTGAGTTCAATGAAATCCTCGGGTTTCCACGAGATCAGTCATTTGTGGGAATTTGACCGATAAGTGCGACTAAGGGAGAAAAAAAAGCTCAAACAGAAGTTTTGCAAGTTCCAAAAATTCAGGCATTCTTATAACTCTAAAGATGCCAGAAACGTTTGAGACGGGCCCGCAAGTTCATGCTGGAAGAAATACCTTTCACTGATTTACCGTTCAACCTGTTCATATTCCCCAGAACCATAGGATTTGGTCTGTAGACACCATAGGCTCCCATATAGGGGGAAAAGTGGGGGCTCACGCCCCCTTTGGAAATAAGAACTTCCTTCCTTTTAATACTCCATATTTTTTCTCCAGCCATTAATGAATTAGTTATCAAAAATGTTAAATTTTATTTGCTCTAATCTGTACTAAAGTCGGTTTTCATGGGGAAAATATCAAGAGTTCCCCCCCTCTTAAAATTTTGCATAAGGGCGCCCTTGGTAGGCACTCTAAACACCTTAAAAAGTGTTAGATATCGCCAAAATCTGAAGTCAGGCTTGGTCTGAGATGGAATCAGGACAAACGACAAAATTTTTTTTTCTGGGTGAGAGCCGTAAAATAAATCAAAAAGTGAACCAGAAGGACATTTTAGAAGTTACTGTACTTCTGTGGGCCTAAGAGCACTTCAGCATTGTAGAGGCTGGACATTTTCCTTTAACTCCACACCGATTCATATGGCCAAAAAGATGAGTGGTAAAAAGCGCATTGTTTTTGACAAGATATCATCTTTTGAGTGGACGCTCTACTCGCTCAACCTCAATCCCATTTATTACACTGTATAGCCCATTTTAGAGTCTAAGGTCTACCCTAAACTACACATAAAATTGAACTCTCTAAACCAATTGCTTCATAGGGAATAGGATTGATAAAAGGACTTGCATCCCTTGAATGAAAATTTCAATAAGCAGTTGCATCTCTGTATTATTGTAAAAGGCTGCTTGAAACCAATTAAATTTAATGATTGCTAAAGGTCTTCTCATATTATTATTTTTTGTGTTTTGTTAGTTTATTTATTTTTAATAAAGTTTTTTGGAAAATTGCTTGCCCATTTTTTTTTTTTTTTTTTTTTGCCACACCCTGTACATTTGGTTTTCAGTCAGCAGAAACATAGTTTTATGGTTAAAGTTATGCTTGTTTGTTTTATGAAGAAGGAAAATAAATTCTTCACTAAGGTTATTGGTTTAAGCTTTTTTGTAAAAAGTATTATTAAACATTTTTTGATCTATATGCAAATTATATTGTCATACAACAACTTGCATTAACGTTAGACTGTATTTTAACATAAAACGGGAGGGGGAGGAAATTGCATCAGAATTTAAGCGTGAGAAATTTCTAATCACTTTTTGCTGAAAATTTCAATTAAAAACCTGAAAAGTTGAAAAAATGATTTTTTTTTTCAATTTTTCCGAAGTGGAAATTTATTCCTTCGGAAAAAAAAAGGTTTTTTTTCCGGTTTTTTTGGAAATTTTCCGTTTTTTTTCCAACTGTTTTCATCTCTAGCCGAGACCAAAAATGGTTTGCAACTAGCAGTTTAAATGCAGCTCTGTCAGATGACAAAAGAAAGAGAAATAGCTAGCTTTTCTTATCAGTAACCTGTCTTGTTCTATGACTACCCATTTAACCTTCAGTGCTTACTGTAGGACCTTGTGGAGCAGTTTTGACTGTTACTGATTCCAAGAATCGTTTCGTTTTGCATCTACCAAGCGAAGGGTTATTCTGACCCTCACCGCGGTTTTAAGTATAAGAATTAATATCTCGGAAATAAAAATTCTTAATGGCTAATTCCTTTTCAGGCTAATATTTATACAATTTAAGAAAAAGTCAAAAAGTATCAAGTCATTCCGCTTGAAAAATTTCTGAAAAAATGAAAATTTGGGTCAGATTGACTCTTACCGCAGTTCTATTGTTTAAGTGTCAACTGCTGGTGATTTTACCTTACCCTGTTTTCTGAACAGTTTTTGGTTTACTTGGGATTTTGTGTTTTGAAGAAGGACATTCCCCAGTTCCCCTCTTCTCTCTTTAAGTCCACTTTTACGGTTCTCTCCTTGCTTTCCGTGCGCCTTTCTTCAGGGTTAAGTTCTATAAAACAAAAAAATTTTGCTGTACTGTTGTGAATATTTTTAGGTTGACATGATATTTTTGGGGAAGAGAAACATTCCCCCAATTCCCCTCCATGGATCCCACTCTGCTATTGTTTGATCGCTTTTCCTGGAACCTTTTTTCAAGTTCTAAAAAAGTAAAAAAAAGATCCTGTACTCTGTTTTCTGAACCGTTTTAGGATCACTTGGGATTATTTTTTTGAGTGGAGAGGAGAACATTCCCCAGTTCATTCCCCATCGCAAGGAGCGGTCCGTGGATCCACTTTTGCAATTCTCTCTTCTCTTTTCTTTGAACCTTTCTTCAAGTTCAAGTTCTATAAAACAGAATTTTCCTGATCTCTGTTCTTTTGAAGCTTTTTAAGTACAAATGAGATTTTGGGTGAGGGAAACATTTCTCCAGTTCTTCTCCGTGGATCCGTCTCTGCTATTGTCTAATCTCTTGGAGCCTTTCGTCAAGTTGTAAAAAACAGGAAAAAAAATTCCTATACATTGTTTTCTGAACAATTTTAGGATCACTTGGGATTTTTTTTGAGGGGAGAGGAGAAAATTCCCCAGTTCCCCTCCTTGGATCTGCTTTTGCAATTCTCTCTTCGCTTTTCCTTGTGCCTTTCTTCAAGTTCAAGTTCTATAAAATGGAAGAATTTTGCTGTACTCTGTTGTGAAAATTTTTTGGTGCACATGAGATTTTGGGAGGAGGGGAACATTCCCCCAGTTCCCCTCCATGGATCCGCTATCCGCCTGCTATTGTCTGATCGCTTTTCCTGAAACCTATTTTCATGTTCAAGTTCTATAAAACAATTTTCTTGCTCTCTGTTCTAAAACTTTTTTGATACACATGATATTTTGGGGGGAGGGGAACATTTCTCCAGTTGCCCTCCGTGGACCTGCTACCGCTATTTTCTAATCGCTTTGCCTGCAGCTTTTCTTCAAGTTCTATAAAATAGAAGAATTTTCCTGTACTCTGCTGTGAAAATTTTTAGGTATATATGGGATTTGGGGGGGGGACATTCCCTCAGTTCCCCTCCGTGGATCTGCTTCTGCTGTTGTCTAATTGCTTTTATTGATGCCTTAGTTCACGTCCTAAAAAACGGAAAGATTTTCTTGTACTCCTGTTTTCCGAACAGTTTTAGGCACACTTGGGGATTTTTTTTGAGGGAGTTCGGACATTCCCACAGTTTTCCTCTTTGGATCTGCTTTTGCAATTCTCCCCTCGCTTTTCCTGGCGCCTTTCTTGAAGTTCAAAGTGTAAAAAAAGGAAGAATTTTTCTGTATTCTGTTCTGAAATTTTTTAGGTACATTTGGGATTTTAGGGGAGGGGGATGTTCCCCAGTTCCCATCCCGGTGGATCTGCCCCTGAAAACTGATGATTATTGGCACTGGTCTATGATCGGTGGATGTTGATTTTTGTTATTTATTATGCATTATATGGTATGCCAATCGATGGAACAAGTTAATCATGTTTATACTGAAAAATAGCTTTGTATTTTGCTCAATATATTTCATGTTATACAGAGGTGTGAAATTTATCCACACCTCTGGAGGACTCAAGGAGTGAAAAACAGGAAAATCGAATATTTCAGTTTAAAAATAGCCTCTAGATCCTTTCTAAAAGTCTAATTATTTTTTTCCAGAATAGTCAAAGTACTATACATTTTCCCCCCGCAAAATTTGCCGTTTTACTTGAGTTCCCTTTCCCTGGCAACACTGAGTCTTATCTGATGGCACCCGCTATTATGTTTTGTTGTTGTTTCTAAAACTGTTTCTGCAGCTGTGAGTGCTGTGAAGTATTTTTTTTCGTGTGCTTTTGGATTAGGACCACCAAAATAACAAGTTTATTAGTGTTTTTGTGTGACACACTGGTTTCAGGGGACAGTTTTAGTGTTCCGTTTCTTGTTTTTCCCTTTGAACATCGATTTTAGTGAATTTTTTGAAATGGTTAAGCTGACTGATCTCTTACCAGGCAAAAATACACTGGTTATGTGCATGTTAGACCAAAATACCTTTTCACAATGAGAAATGTGAAAAACCCTAATGTTTCCCAAGAAAACAGTTAGCAGAATCAATGTTTCTGTCAAAGAAAACATACCACTCGTCTTAAAGGGAATGGGAAAATGGCCGAAAGCGCAAAATGTCGCCAAAGATGGAAAGAAAACTTATTCAAATAATCAAATCCAACAGAAGAGCAACTAGTAAAGACCTTGCTAACAGTCTGAAGCATTATGGTGTGAAGTTGAACCCATCATTGGTCCGGTGACGACGCATCAACTGTAAGATGTCTGCTCGAAAGCCACACAGGAAGGCCAAAATCATCCCAGCCATGGCAAGGAAAGGGGTTCAGTGGTCTCTTGAACATCTTGGACTGCTCAATCCTTTTCTTTGCCATAGCTGGGGTGATTTTGGCCTTCCTACGTGGACTTCGAGCAGGCATCCTATTGGCCATGAGTTGCTGCCAAACCAATAATGGGTTCAACCCCACACCATAATGCTTTAAACTGTTGGCAAGGTCTTTACTAGTTGCTCTTATGTTGGCCTTGACCATCAGAATAAGTTTTCTTCTATCCTTAGATACATTTTGCATTTTCTGCGACATTTTCCAAGTCTTTTTGGGACAACTGGTATGTTTTCTTTGATAGAAACATTGATTCTGCTGACAGTTTTTTTTTGGGAGGGAAACGTTAAGTTTTTTCGCAATTTCTTTTTGTGACAAGGTATTTTTGTCTAGCATACACATAACCAGCATTTTTTTGCGAGGTGAGAGGTCAGGCAGCTTACCTATTTCACAAAATTCTCTAAAACAGATGTTTGAAAAGAAAAACATGAAAACAAACACTAAAAATGTTCCTTAAAAACCAGTGTGCATTATAAAATCACATATAAATTTGTTATTTAGATAGTCCTAGAGGAAAAACACACAAATAAAAAAAACTTCACACCACTCACAGCTGCAGGAACAGTTTTCGAAACACAACAACAGAACATAATGGCGGTTGTTATCAGATGAGACTCAGTGTTTCCAGGGATGGGAAACTCAAGAAAAACGGGAAATTTTTAGGGAAAATAAATCATAATACTTTGATTATTCAAGAAAAACAAAATTAGGCTTTTAGAAAGAATCTAGAGGTGTTTTTTGAACCCGAATATCCGATTTTCCTGTTTTTCGCTGCTTGAGTCTAATAAATTTCACACCTCTGTATACTAATAAGAAAATAAAAAGAAGTATTGTAAACCAAAAGTGGATGCTAAAAGATTGCTGCGTGATTACAGAGAAACGCTAATATTATGCATGACACGTGATATCAAAGAAACGCTAAAATAAGTTGAAAGTACTTTGTTTTCACCAAGTAGTAATGGAATTAAAACAGTTTTGAACAAAATATTAAATAAATTTAAAATTTTGAAAGAGAAAAGAAGGAAAAAAGTCCAAGATTTTTTTTTTTTAATTAAAGAGGAAAAGTTTCAGTTCTTCTGTATTGCTACTGTAAATAATTTTAATTGTTTTGAAAATATTGCTATTTAAACTTAGTTTTGAATGAAGCAAGTAACCTGGAATTTTCTAAAAAATAACCTGGAAAAGTCAGGGGATTTTTTTTTAACTACAAGTGTATGAACCCTGGCCGTATTCTTACTTGGAACTCAAAATTTATTTCAAGCCCTACTGCTGAGATGGTTTGCTGTTTCCGGTTTATGTGGAAGCGATCCTTCCCATTATATAATTTAACTTTTGTTAAATTTAATGACAAATTATTGTGTACCATTTATTCAAACTACTTTTTTTATGATTTATGTAAAAATAATTCGTATTAATGCTGTACGACAAATTCAAATGCTTTTATTGATATACAATAATGAAAACTGTTCATATAAAAATTCTAGCATATCTCTTTTAGACAAGCATGCCCGGCAGGTCATGTAAAATTTTAGAGAATTTTCTAGCCCTGTTATGTTGCACTACCCTGCATGTTTTTGTTATTGTTTTTATTTGTGTTATTTTTAAAAAAAAAATTTATATATTTGATAAACTAAAAGCAGCACAGATTTTTCATTTTGTCACCTTAAAAAATTTTACTAGGTATTATGTGACGTCTAGATTTAAATTCTCTTTTTCGACACTGGAAATTTGAGATTTAATTTATTGATGAAAATGTTACTCTCTCTCTCTTTTTTCAGCAATACTTTTCTTTGCCTTTTTGTCTTCTTTTTTCATTGGACTTGTACTTATTGGACGTTATTCAGCTTTGAACAAATACAGTAAGTGACATTTAAAACTTATAGAATATGTGAAAGATTCGAATCTGACTAAAAAGTAGTGTAAAAATTTATTTGCACTATGTATATTTTTTAATTTATTTCTGGAAAAGTTTATAAAGGATGTTTATGGTAAAAATCTTTCCTTTTAATTTGAATTTTATTTTGCTTCTGAAGCTGTTTATAAATTCCAATTTTACTGATTGCCTTTTTTCTTCAATATTTAAATGCAACAGGTTATAAAAACCAAAATTTTTCAATGCTAGATACAGATGGGTGACAAAAAGATAAGAACAAAGGGAGAACTGTATTGATGGGGTATTATACCACCCTTTGGCTTAATTACTGATGGTATACGATGTGGAAGATATTCAAAGAGATTGGGAACAGCATTCGACAGAATATGAAGCCATTCTTCTTAGAGAGCAGTTTTTAACTACAATAGCCTAGATGGTGAAGGAAATTGCAGACAGAGTTTTGACTCTAAATGTCCTCACAAACATTAAGTAATGTTCAGTTGAAAAGACTGGATGGGGGAGGAGGCAAACAAGCTGTCCTATTTCCTCCTCATGCTCTTAAAATCATTTTATATGATTTTAGCAGTGTGGATTGGAGCCTTGTTTTCTCAATAAAATCTTTTTTTTCTGAAAATAAGTTCTGAACAAAAAAATTCACCTGTTCCTGTAGCGTGACCTAGTAAGCAACTGATACCTTTTAATGTGGAGTAACGAGTAGGCAATGACTATGCCAAAATGTTGCACCCATATTACGAGGTAGATCAAATATAAACCGAAATTTGACACATAATGCTCTTGTCAGTTATAAATCTGAAGTGGTACTTTGCCAATATGTTAATGGGGATGTCTGAGGGTTTTTTGTGTTTGAAGACAACTTTGAAATCTTAGCTGTTTCAGTATGCCACAAATGAGTTCATAAATGTCCACATGTCTGTTGTACAATGTATCATTATTAACTTTCTCTCGAAAAAGAGGGCACCAAACCCTCTGAAATTTTGAGTCAGCGTCATGCACAGTTTGTAAAAGAAACATTTTGTACTCTGGAGTGTATGAGTAGGATAAAAAACATATGGCAGCAATTTATCTCTGATCAAATGAAAGTTTCATGATTTATGGTTTCAAAGAGTTTAAAGGAATACAGCCGAACCAACCAACTAAAATCTAAACAAAGTAAATGTGGTAAAAACTTGTACAACTCCAAACATGAATCGCAAACTAAAGGGAATCATTCAAAATAATTGCTTAA
Organism: Uloborus diversus; assembly: GCF_026930045.1. NCBI lineage: Eukaryota > Metazoa > Arthropoda > Arachnida > Araneae > Uloboridae > Uloborus > Uloborus diversus. Next base: position 95,729,620 of record NC_072740.1, on the reverse strand, counting down.
AAGTTGTTTTTCATTTCAATAATTGTTGGAAAAGAATCTGTAGTTGTGTTGAAGTCTACACTTAGACATTTACATAAACATTAGTTTCAATTGTTGGTGCCCCAAAGTAGAAACTTTGATGAACATGAGACAGATACTAACACTGCAAAAGCTTAATTTAGTGAGAAATCTTTATTTAAAATATCTTTTGATAAAAGTAGTGCTCGGAATTCTTGTGTGAGACGTTCTGTCACTTTTTCAACTTCTGTTACGGTATGGGGATGCATGAGTGCTGCTGGAACAGGACAGCTGATCTTAAAACAATGTGTAAATTTCGAAGTATCATATAGAGTTTTGGTATTTCTTGATAGTTACACTTTAATGCTACATAATATACTCCTATGAAGATTTATGCAGTGACACATTTCTCTTTCAGCAACAATCCCGGATCTATAAATTTTGAGGGGCCTCCCTGCAACAAAATCTGTAAGACCCCTCCCCAGAGACCATCAGTGTATATCTGTTACATTAATAAGTCTTAGTGCTAATTATTTTCAATTTTTTCTTCAGCTTGTTGGGCTGTTGGGCCCCTTAAGGATGTGCCACCCCCCCCCCCCCTTGCACTGCAGGGTTTGTGGGTACGCAGATCCGTGCCTGTTCAGCAAGATACCACTTTGTGTCACACTTTTAAGTCGACCCTTATATAACTAACAGAAAGATGGATTTCAGTATCAGAATAGATAAATAACTCTCCCGGTGTGAATCTGATGGAGAATTTGTGACCAAAGGAAAAAGCTCAAGAGCTAGTTCCTAACAACAAAATGGAACTCATAGCTGCATTGCAGAGTTGATGGAACAGTATCTTTAGCGATGAATATAAACAGCTGAGATGGATCACATAATAAAACATAATGCTACAAAGTATTGATACATCTTTAGTTTTGATTTTTTTTTTTTTTTTGTAATTTTTTGATTCTTTATAAACTTTCATCACTATAAACTTTAGGATTATTCTGTTTAAGATTAATTTGCAGTAAGTGTGTATGAAATGCAATGTGCACTCTACAACTTACAAAAGGTCACACGTTCATTTAAATACCCATCATTTGCTTATATTTTGTTAGATTCAACATTTTTCTGAAATGAGAAAAGTGTTCTCTTTTTTTTTTTTTAAATTTTGGGTTGTACTAGTATGAAATGAGTTTTTGAAATTTTTGTTTAATATTAATCCAGCTGTATTGCATTAGGTAATTTTTAATAATAATTTTAATATTGATAGTTTAATTGGAAGTAACTTTCAATATTTGATTATGACTTGTGAACAAGCTACACACATTTTTAGATAAGTCTTCCTTTATTGTTGCCACAGACTCCTGTGGCGTCTGTGTCTTATGCTCCTAAGAAAAATGTTCAAACATTCTGTCATCGTGTTTAGTCATTAGGCAGTTTAAAATGAAGTAAAAACTTCATAAAGATATATTTTTATACATTTACTATTGTTATTATCATTTATTGCCATTAATATTGTGCTGATATTTCAATGATATAAAAATAAGTTGATATCATAATGATTCATTAATTACAAACACTGATTTGTTATAAAGAGGTTGTGTAGATAAAATGCTATTATGGTCTTTTTAGGTGTTATTCAAATTGCAGCTGTCATTGGATTGTTCATTGGAACTGTTTGGTTCATCCTTTGGCTAAAGTTCCAGATCCATATAATTTCTTACCTTCTCATTGGATTTGTTTTTGGGTTTTTACTAACCGCAACTGCATTTTATACTCCTTTAGGTAGGTAAAATATATCAGAAATATACTTGCGTTTGTGTTGTCTGAAATAGTATGTAATGAATTTATGGGGGGAAATTTTGTTGCAGTATCTTGACCAAAGCATTAAGATAGACTGAGAAAAAAAATATTTTGATTAAAAACTAAAACTAAAATATGAAAACAAGTTTTTACTCTTATAAAAAGTCATCAAGACAAGAGTTTGTCATGTTTATGGAACCCTGAAATTGTCAGGGAAAATGAGGATGATTTAGAGTGGTGAGGAAAAATCACAAATCATTGAAATTTCAGGAAAATTCAGGGAATTGCTTTTTAATATTTTATTTTGATGTGTGAAATTGCTGCTCTGATTGTTCCACAATGCATTTATATGCGAAGTTTTGCAAAAAGAAGCAATTTCTCCCTAATCTGTGCCATCCCTGCTCCAATTTTTATTCTGACTATCTGCTCGCCTTGATCCTTGTAACGCACTTTCCAGCAAATCCTGCTAATTGTTGTGTTATTGTTTTCCTCTTTGACAAGACACTTATGGGTTATTCTCCAAAAAGTGTAACTTTTCTGTCACACTCCTTTTACTGTACAAACTTTAAGGAAGAATTCATTTAACAATGCTTTTTAATTTCATCAAAAATATATCTATTTAAACCCACCAACAATTTTCTAATGATAATTTTTATTTTAATATAATTTTGGTTCACAACTTGTGAATTTTCACCACTGTGGCATGCCACACACCTGGTGTGACTCTTTATGTTGCTCAATAACTTGTTTATTTAAAAGTATATGTTTATTTATTCATTATTTCTTTCACAAGTTTCTCAAATACTAATTGCTTAAGTATATTGATTTTTATAATATTGTGGTTTAGTTCGTTTTAGTAGGATAAGGAATTACGTCACATAAATTCTGACCTCTTTTACCCAAACAGAAAATGCTAGTTCTCATTAAGAGATGGCAGTAATGACATCACATTTTATTTCCCATGATACAAGGGAGCCCACTTGTTTATTTCCAACCATAAAGAAGTTGTGAGATTTTTATTGAAAAACAGGAAGATAGATTTTGTTTTAAAAACCAAGTGTGGTTATTGCGAATTCTCACTTCCGTGAACTTGAATTTTAGGGATGTAAATTAATCTAAAAAAAGAAGTGCACATGTTTTCATATGCTTAACATATGAAGGTGGTATCAATGGAGAAAAAAAAATGTCCCTGAAAAATGTATCCTATAGGCCTATATTAATGGAAAATTCCTCACCTCAGTGAATCTCACCTCCATAACAGACCTTATTATTGTCTTTATTTCTGAGGTGAAAATAAATGATGGAGGGAAATACATCAATCTTAGGCATTCCACCAAAATTATAAGTTGCCAATATATTCTCAAATTTACCAAATGCTATGTTTTAACACACATTTGAACAAAAAGGATAACTAAAAATTTTGCCGTACTTTAATTAAGTGAGCTTAATATCAGATTCCCACTAATCATTAAAATAGCTCATTGTTTGCACAATTAACAAAATTACTACTTTGATATTAAATTGGCCTCAGTTTTTAAAATTATATTTTTTTTTTCATGAACGTTCAAGGCCTTTTTCCTTTTAGTTCAAATTCGTGTTAAAAATAGTTTGGTATTAATATATTCCCAAATTAGTAAATTTTAAAATACACTGGAAATTTATAATTTTAATAGACTGTCTAAAATCTTCTCCATCATATATTCTCACCTCAGAAATTAAGACATTGATAAGGTCTGTCTCGGAGGTGAGGAATTTTCTATTAATATTGGCTAAATGGATACATTTTGCGGGGAATGAAATTTTCTCTTCGTTGCTACCATCTGCACATGTTAAGCATATGAAAACATGTGCACTTCTTTTTTTACATTAGTTTACATCCCTAAAATTCAAGTTCGCGGAAGTGCGATTTCCTAATGACTATACTTGGTTTTTAAAACAATAATCTTCTTGTTTTTCAATAAAAACCTCACAACTTCTTTATGGCTGAAAATATACATGTGGGTTCCCTTGTCTCATATGAAATAAAATGTGATGTCATTACTGCCATCTGTTAATGAGAAATAGCATTTTCTGTTTGTGTAACGGAGGGAGAATTTATTGTGTGACGTAATTCCTTATCCTACTAAAAGGAACTAAAACACAATATTATAAAAATCAATATACTTAAACAATTAGTATTTGCGAAACTTGTGAAAGAAATAATGAATAAATAAACATATACTTTCAATTAAACAAGTTATTGAGCAACATAAACAGTAACACCAGGTGTGTGACATGCCATGCAGGTGAGAATTCACTTGCTGTGAACTAAAAATATATTAAACTAAAAATTATTTTTTAAAAATTGTTTGCAGGTTTAAATAGATAAATGTTTGATGAAGTTTAAAAACATTATTGAATGAAATGTTCCTTAAAGTTTTTACTGTAAAAATCATGTGACAGAAAAGTTACACTTCTTAAAGAATGACCTCTATACAATAATCAACTGTCTTGTGAAATGTCCCTTAAACTTGCTCCATAATGTTGGCAATAAATTTAATAGATTCAAGTAATTAACAGACATTTCAAACATTCAGAATTGTTGGTTTTCAATTTTTCCTGCTATTATTTATAGTGCTAACTGCGAATATTTTTGAAAGCAAATTTAAAAAAAAAAATAATTTTTTACTTGAAATTACTTTTCTTGCTAGCATTTTATTGATTCTAATTCAACTTTTTTGTCCCTTAATGGTGTGACAGATATCTAAAATTGTAAAGAATGTTTGAGGGTTTTTTTTTTTTTGGTAAATTTTAAAGTAAATTTCAAAAAATTAAGAAAAAAAAAGTTGACAACAGTGTAAACATGCTTTGCAGAAAATTGCTTTGCTGTGTTTGAAATTCTATTTTTTTCTGTACTACAAATTTTTCAAATATTTTGATTTGTAAAAGTTATTTTAATGTATTCTTGGGTGAAATGGCTTTCTTTATTATTATTTTTTTAAACTTGATTTTAGTGTTTAAAAGAGTAAAAAATGTGTTAATGGAATAAAGTGCTGTTTAAAAAGATTGTAAATTTTTGCCCAACACTGAGGTGATTTTTTTCACCTGACCAACACTGTTGCTCAGGTGAAAAAAATCTATGGACAATATGCAATACACTCAACAGCCCAGGTTGTCAATAAAGGTTGGATGAAGGTTAGACAATAATTTAACCTTCAATGTTAGAGTAAAATAATGTATCATTTACTGATCCATGTAAATAAATTTATCATAATATAAATCAACCTGGATTTTTTTCTGAACTCAACTGAAAAACCTGAAAAAGTCAAGGAACTTCATACTCTAACTTTTGTGGCAACCCTGCAAAAGTCATACACAATACATTTTTAACAATTTTAACAAAAATTAATTTTACACCTGTAATATGTAATATAGTTTTTTTTTTTTTTTTTTTTTTTTTTTTTTTTTTTTGAGCATATTTTTTTCTTGAAAAGGTGAGCAGAAAATATTTTTTATCTTAGCCAGTGATGTGGATTGGGTTGGTAAATATTTTTATTATACCCAGTGGGTAGGTAAATATATTTTTGGTATTTACCCTAGGCCTGGGTAAATACCCAGAAGCTGGGTATTTTGGGGGAAAAAGCAGAAAGTGAATAAATGATGAGTTTTTATCTAAATACGAAATAAAAGGTGTAAAATTGATGCAGGGTGGTAACCAGGTTCGAGGAGGGTTTTACCAAACTATATCTTGTGAAATCTATATGATCAATCAAATTTGATATTCTATTGATTTTGGTTACAATAGGTTATTTAAATGATGGGGTGCTACTTTAAGGGCATTAACATGAGCAAAAAAAGGCTTACCTCTTAAATGAAGGAAATAAATTTGATGTGTATATTAACATAACTTCACCCCTGTTAAATATTTGATGTCTTTTGCGCAACTCAAAACAATAGTTGTGTGTACTTCATATGCCTCCATTTGAAGTACTTAAATTCATAATTTTTGAGTTATTAGATATGTTAAATAAAGTGTTCAACAATTTTGAATTTAAAGAATTTTTAAATTTTTTGTTAGCATCAGTCATTTAAAATTTGAAGAAAAAGCTGTATTGTTTTGTAAGAAAGGATGTTTGCAATAACTACAATTAAAATAAATACTGCAGATAAAGAACTGTGTTTGTACAATTCTTCAATAATAATAATTTCAGTTTTCAAGTGAAATTTAAAAATAAATTAAAAATTGAGTAGTAATAGTAATTTTTCAACAAAAAGTGTTTTTTGGAATAGCTTTGAAAGATTTCGGAGGGTATTTGAACCCTGAAAACCCACCCCTTAAACGCTCTGAAATGTTGTATACAGTTTATACTATTTTTGATTGAAAAATTTCATGAAATTATTTGAAAAAAAATGTTGGTGGTTTAATTCACCTCGCAGATTTTGAAACCAATGGTGCACTTAAATAGTCTTAAACAATCCTTCCTACTTGAAGGTTTACCTTTTGTTTTGGAAGAGTAGAAGCATTTGAAAATAAACTGTTTGGCTGAAGACATTAGGGTCATTCCATAGTGACTAACGTAACTTTTGCATATGATTTTCTAGCTCTTTTTACTTAAAACCGGAAGTAAAAAGAATTTTTTTTTTTTTGGTTTAATATTCAGATTTAAAATGTCCAAGGTAACTATTTTTCATTTCTACCAAGAATTTGAAGCAAAGTAATCACTGATAGGTATTTTTTCCCCAAAAAAGGCATTGTGACTAACCTAACATTTTTGCTACCCTGAGAAACAATGCTTATTGTTACAAGGCAATTTTTCCTGTAAGTTACGCAGGCATTTAAAATTGGCTAATATATTTTCAGAAGGTTAACAGTCCATTTTAAAAAATATACTACATATTTGTTACAGCTAAATCTCTTTTGACCCAGAAAGGTACTTTTACAGAAGACGGTTTGTGACTAACGTAACGTGACTAATGTAACCATCGAATAATCAGCAATTCGTACATATAAAAAACTTTTTGTAATTAATAATCTCTTGCTCTTACATTACTTTTACACTTTTTATTAACCTTTTTATGTTGCATTACAGTTCTTTCTTTACTTTTTTTCTACATTAGTATAAGAAATTAAGTGGAATCATTCACTACAATTAACTGAATTTGAATGAGCCAAAAAAAGTTGCTTCTACTAACTGAATAACATCATTTTTGGGATAATTAAATCCTAAATATCTCTCTTTTAAAAAATAAACTTGATACAAGTTGATAGTTTCACCAAATTCTAGTATTCTGCCTATATACTAGTTATCGTCGTAAGAAACTCCGTAGTACTTTTCAAATGACATATTATTCTTCAAGGTTTAGTGATTCATTGAAAGAATAGTGTTTTACTTTCTGAATTAGAACGTAGCATTGAAAAAAAAAATCAAACATTTTTTCAGAGTGTATTTTAATTCCAGATGTCCCCAAAAGTGTTTAAATTTTCTAAATGATCATTCATGTATTTTCTGTAATATGCTGCAGCAGCATTTACTGTCACTGTATCATGTAACATCTTCAAATGTTTTCCAACGAGCTACCTCTACTTCATTTGATAAAAAAAGTGGAGATATTTTCTAAAAAATAGGAATGTTCTCTTTTGTTAAGATTGTCTTTCTATTTCCTTAATTCTTTAGCTTGGATTCTTGTGTTGAATACATATTCAGCAGAGTACTTATCTTGCTTTCTCACTCCTCTTTTTAAAAAATAATAACTCTTCTTTAAATTGAAAGTATTTCTTTTTAAAAAGACCTTAAAAAAAAAAATCCTTTTTTAAGTAGACAGAAGGTGTACATTGTAATATTACTGGTATTTTTCACCCAAAATATTTTTAGTCAATGTAGAATGTCTACTTATTCAAAATTATTCATGAAAATATACATTAAAATTAAATAAGTTTTAATTATTAGCAGTCATTTTTAAAATGTTACGTTAGTCACATCTAAACTATTACGTTAGTCACAGCTCAAATGTTACGTTAGTCCAGGGGCGGTGGCAAATAGGGGGGTCAAGAGGGGGAGGTCGCACCCCAAAATTTTTCGAGCAGAATGATGGAAAATGGATGAATTCAATTTATGAAAGTCAGAAATCGGTGTTCATTTTAAAAAATCTCACTGGTACTATTTGATGAAACTCGACACATTCCCAGACTAGAAAAAATGTTTATCGTCATTTGGATGATGACTTAGAAATTCTTGAAGTATTTTCTGGCCTTTTCAGAACGTAGAAAACTGATAGAGAACCATGGTTAATTTTAACTAAAGGAGACATTTCCTCATATAGGCTAAATATTTCATACTTGTGTGCCCAGTATAACAATGGTGTCCAATATGAGAGGCCCGTGCAAAGTGTTGAGGCTGCATGGATTTCACAAGAAAACTCTTTCATATTTTACATTCACTTTTACGCTCATTTTTATTTAATGAGTGTTCATCGCTTTCTTCTGCTAGAACCACGTTTCAGCTGCTCAATGCGTTATATGCTTTCATAGAAACTTCTTTAAAATGCATGTGATTATTGAATAAAAAAACCATATCAGCAAATACTTTTTATGGGGCTCTATAATTATGCAGTCTCGGAGTGACACAAGATGGTCTTCAAGAGTTACAACCATAAAAACATTTCTCTATAACTTCAAAGCAATGATTTGATGACTGGAAGAATTATTGCGAAATGATTCTTTCAATGGTGAAAAAGCTCATGCCTTTTAGCATGTATGACTTCGTTTGAATGTTTATTCAATTCATTTTTATTGAGGAAAGATTTTGAAAACTGCTTTACTCTATTAAAACATCTTCAATCCGCTACCCTTAATTTTCGAACTATTCAAGCCACAGTTCAATCTAAATTGATCTGTGCAACATACTACCATAGTTCAATCTACGATTGAAACTGAACATAGATTAAACATAGATGTATATTTCAATCAATCGTGAAACTTTTCAAAAAAACTCCTCCGAGCCAATTTTAAAAAGGCGCAAGGGGAAAAAAAATGACAAAAATCCACATGATGGTGTGAAGTCAAACATTGATTTTCTAATATTTTGTTTGAAGTTAATAGATTCAGTTTCGAATGAAATTAACTCAAGATTTGATGATAATTATTTTTCTGTATGGTTGGCTCTATATTATCTGGATTGGATTTTAAAAACAAAAAATAAAATGTTTCAATTATGAGTAATTTTTTTTAGCATAAGGCAAGAAAAATTACAATCAATATACCAACAGCCCGGTTATCACATCCAGAGACTGCAGTTTCGTCCTTGTTATGGACTCATTAGTCTGGAATAGTGAATAAGAGAGCTGGAGGCATATGACATCTCATTGAAGCTGAGAGCACAGATGAGACTAGATTATTCAATGATGAAAAATTAAGCCCCACACAATTTTTGAAGTTGCCTGGGTCATTTTGAAGAGCAAGATATAAAAAGTGTTATCATACATAACTTTGTTACTTCAATTATTTTTTAACTATTGCAATCAGCTCAGCTAGTAGAGAAAGATTTTTTTTGCATGTCTCAGGAGGTTAGAGAATTATTTTCAAAGCACATTGAGCAAAAAAATTCAAACAAAGTCATGCATACTAAAGGGCATGAGCTTTTTCACTTTCTTTTCTATTTAGCTGTACTGGCAAAACAGCGCAACACTAGGTACTGATTAGTAACACGATTCCCTGCTCTTCTGAATTCCAAAAATCATGCATTAAAACTTTTTCCAAAAGGTATAAAAACTAAAGTATCAAGTTGTTTTTTGTGATAACTTATTAGAAAGTGAATCAATATTTTAATTGCTTCTAAACACCAATTTTTTATTCATATTAAACCGATTTTATGACCACTTCCTGTTAGCTATTGTGTGTTTGGGACCGCACTGTGGTAATACATATTAAAAAATCTCCACCCCCAAATGAAATGCTGAAATGCCGCCCCTGTGTTAGTCACACTAATTATTTCATAACTACTGTATCTAAAATAAATATTTTGCACTTATTGAGTAGATATGACACATATGTAAGAAAATAAAAAGTGCTGTTTGGTTCAATCATCTGGTTTAGTTTTTAAACAGAAAAGAGTACCATTTTCGTGACTAATGTAACGCAGCTATTTTCAGTGAATAACCAAACTAATTAAAATACTAATCTTGTAATATATGTAGAAAGAACAGTCAGTTTCATTGGGCCAGCATCAAATCTTTTAGAATGTACATAGTTCTTTTAAAAAATTTCAAAAATTTTTACATTATGCAAGAAAACTTAAACGCATGTTTTTTGCGTATGCTAAGGCTTTTCTACAACCTCACACGTTTAATGCCAGAAGAAAAACACCGAATTAAATTTTTGAAAATGGTACTGGATTTATGTACTAGAAAGTATTCTGAATGAAATGATAAGTCACAATTAGGGCTTTGTGAAAAAAAAAAAAATCTGAGGCTGAGGTTGACATTTCTATGGAATGACCCATTATAGAATTGTCTATCATAAGATTGTGGGAAAATTAAGAGAGCGTAAGTTTACTATATGGTGAAGAAGCTTGTGAGAGACAAGTGTTAAAGTAGCTTAGCACATTTTGAATGCTTCAGTTACATCTACTGCAGAAGAAAAAACTTTCAGCATTTTCAGTTAAATTCACAACAAAAAAGATTTTTAAAAACCTGACAGAGTGGCTAAGCTGAAATATCTATCCTATACTGAAAGCAGCTACACATTACAGTAAGGGAGACAAAACAAAAGGAGTAAGAACTAGAAATTAATGAGAGAGCTATTACAAAAAAAAATATATTTATAAGTGAAGAATATCTTAGCCAAAAAATACGAGGGTTTTTTTTTTCAAGGTCCGATTGATTGCCAAACGAAGACCACAAAGACAATGGAAACTCTTTTATTTGGAATATGTACATATACCTTCCAGCTACTTCTCGACGTAAACGCCGCTCTGATTAAGACATTTGTCGCAGTGTGGTACCAGTTTTTCGATACCTCCGTCATAGAAGGCAGCCGCCTAAGCTTTCAGCCACTTCTGTACGCTGATCTGCAGCTCGCCGTCGGAGCAAAACGCCTGTTCTCCTGGCCAGTGTTTCATGTGACCAAAGAGATGGTAATCGGAAGACGCACCAAGTTGGGACTGTATGGAGGTTGATCGAACACTGTCCAGCGAAACTGCTGCAGGAGATTTTTGTTTAAAGCAGCAGTGTGTGGGCACGCATTATTGTGCAGAAGGACTATGCCTGATGACAACATTCCTCTACGTTTGTTCTGAGTCACCCTTTTTTTTCAGCATTCAGAAATCAAATTACAGCACACACTTCACACTTGGCGGGAGATGCAATTGTTCGAGGCATGTTTCCTCGTTCACTGCGTGCTCCGAAATAACCACAGCGCCCTGATGCACTGCACAATCTTACTTGAGAGACTGCACAACAAATCTACCCATACCATTATCGGCTTGACTTTCTGGTTTTCATTCCGCGATTGATCGGACCTTGAAAAAAAAACCTCGTAGATAACTTTTGCAATTCAGATGACAATTTAAAATCAAAGTCCGACTCTGAAATGTTTCAATGAATCCATAGTTTTCTCTTAAAGTGAACAAAAACTTGTAATATGTTTTATTTATTACTTTCAGAAAGATTTATTTGAAATTAAGATGTTATATTTCTTACCTTTACTTTATTTGCTTCTTGTTTTTTTTTTTTTTTTTGAGCAATCACGATTGCTTATTGTTCTCATTTGACCATTTTTGGTGTCCGTGCCTTTTTCAACTTGGACCAGAAGCCTTTGCAGCACCACCGCCCACCGTCCTCTGCTGGCAAAACGGCGCGGCGCGGCTGCTCCGGTTTTGAGCTATCCGCTTCTCCTGGTCGGAGGCCTCCATGTCCTACACACACGCACGTTCACACACACATACATACGCACGCACGTTCACACACACACATACATACACACATACACTCACACACACCTATGTGCATACACACAGGTCTACGCACACACACAACTATGCACAAGTAACCGCCCAGGAGGAGAGGCAGACTTGGGGGGGGGAGTCGTTTCTAGAAACAATAACTCCAGTGAGTAGGGTCCTGTCTCAGTTTGTGATTGCGAAAAACATAATTTGAATTCAAAATTTCAGAATTCAAATTAATTTTTTTTTTTTTTAATGTCATTTTTAGAACTTCAATGGTTTGTTCCTTCAATGGTTTTAAGAACTTTTAAAATAGCATCACAATTCCCCCTTTAATTCTTGCTATCATTTGAGTCTGGTTTCCACTATCAATTGTCTTGCTTCCTCATTTAAAAGCCAAACTTAACATTATTTCCCTCTGAATTGACCACAATTGTTTTTAAGTTGGCAATTATATTATTACTAAAAAAAGGGTGGATATTTTAATCAATTATTTCGTAAAACTGCATGATCTTGTACAACATTTGTTTCCTGATCAATTATTTTAGGTCTATAGGATTAAGAACTTGTAAAAAGGGTTCAAATTTTTAAACTTTTCTTTACACTCAATATACACTGGCCTCAAAAAGTTAAGGTACAACTTTTTTTGCATCTAATTTGCAAATGAATGAATGTAGAAACAAAAAATTTGGAGGATATATGCATTTAATGGTTTTTATTGAATGCATCATAGAAATTTGTATAAGTGCATTGCAAAAACGATTTGCAACTAAAAAAGCAATCATTGCGGAAAAGTCCATTCTTGAAGAAAACAGAACATCACATTGTTACGTTGTAAAATATCAGAGAAACGATACAAAAATGAGTTTTAATAAGAAATGTGTCCCCCTCTAACTTGAATTCATTGGCAGCGTCAATTTTCCATGCTGTTTATTAAGTTGTCCGGCACCGAAATAAGAAGCCAAGATCAGACACAGAGTAAGCCGTGTTCCAGCTCATGTAACGACCTTGGAGGAGGATTTAAAGCACTGACCTGTCTGCCAAGATAGTCCCAAAGATGTTCTATCAAATTCAGGTCTGGAGATCGAGCTGGCTATTCCATTCGTCCCAAATCTTGATCCTCAAGATACTCCTCAACAATCCGAGCTCGATGAGGTAGTGCATTATAATCCATCAGCATGAAGTCATTACCAATAGCATCCGCATATGGACGGACATATGGATCAAGGATCTAATCCTGATATCTCAGACCAGTCAGAGTTCCTCCACGGAACACATGCAGGTCAATGTGACCAACGAGCGAGAGATCCCTGCCCAAACCATGATTCCATTACTTCTATAACTGTGGTCTTTCAACAGTTTTGGATTGATGGTATCTATTGCGTTGTTACCTCCAGATCAGTAGATGCCCTGAAACACACTCTAATATAAATCTGGACTCGTCTGTGAACAGCACAGAAGCTCATTGCTGCTGACTCCAGGAAACATGTTTTCTTGCCCTGCATAAGTGGATCCTTCGGTGTGGTTCATTTAGGGGAACACACGCAACTGGTCATCTTGCATAGAGATCTGCATTGTGAAGTGGTTCTTCTCCTTCGGACCGAAAGAACTAGAAAGCGGTCTTCTGCAGATGTTGTAGTTCGTGGTCTGCCTGGAACAGGTCTTCCGAACATAGAATCTTTGGATTGGTATCGATCCTAAAGTCACTGAGCAACACTATGAGACACCTTGAAACGTCTAGCAGCATGAGCCTGCAACAATCCCCTTTCCATCCAACTGCCCTCCACCTTAACGAATCGGGTAAACGACATCTCTGAGACATTTTCTAAACTCTATTGACTATTCTCACCGAAACTGCCAACAACAGTTGAAAATTAGTACAAAAGTACAAAAGCTCGATATTTGCACATTTTTTTTCTCACTCGTAAAAATATGCTCTTTTCTATAAAATAAAATTGCTAGCAACTTTTTTTCCATAAATGGATTTTAAAGTTCCTTATTATCATTCATACAAACTGTGCATTTTATTGCTACTGACATTTTTTTATGGTGAGCTTCAAGAAACATGTTGTACCTTAATTTTTTGTGGCCAGTGTACTATATACATATTACAATATCTTTATGCACAAATGTGGGTATTTTGTGTGAATAGAGTTAGTTCATAAGAAACTAAATACTCAAGTAAATATCCATTTTCGGTATCTACCCAGGGATATACCCTGGGTATTTTACATCACTGGTCTTAGCCATACTTCAAACTTGCACCTATAAATGTGTTTATGTAATCACTTGAAGTCTGATGCAATTCACATAGCTTAGAAAACTTACTTTTTTCTTTTCTCTTTTGTAGGAAACTTTGAAATTTTCATGAATGATAAGAACTATTGGGGTATATTGTGTACAGGAACTCTATTAGTCACTGTGATCTTCCTTTCACATCCTAACATGGTAAATTACTTTCCAATTTTAATTACTTTGCATACAGTTATGGTATTTATTAATAGTTTATTAAATTACTTTTGCAATAAAGCTGTTCCCAGCCACCCTTTAAAATGAAAAATTTTTGAAACACATCTTTCTCTTCATAAGATATAGACCACTGCGCCCTAAAAATCCGCCCCCCCCCCCCCTTTTTTTTGAGGCTCTAATGCAAAATTCTGTAAGGGTCTACATATACCCGTTCAGGGTCAACTCTTACTTACTGGAGGTTCATGGCAATAAAAAAAGAAAAAAGGGAGTAAGTATGAAGTTAATAGGGCTAGATCCTATTTATGCTAGATATCACTAAATTGTATGAGACCTAATGCAACACTCTGATCATTTACTGCCCTAGTTATAACAAAGCACTGGGTACAATACCGTGACCAGTAAAACATGTACCAATTTAACTTATGAATGACATGAAATTGAAAAAAAAAGACCATGAGGGAAAAATTGTTACTTCAGAATGTTTTTTGTACTTTTTATTAATAAAATAATTATTTTTGAAAAACTTAGCTACACCATTGTCCTGGTACCAACCAGCATTCAGTAACATACTTGAAAATGTTGAATGCCATATTTTTTGAACTCCCATGAGTCCTTAAAAGTGCTTTATTTTAGTTACCTGTTGCAAAGGGCCCTTTAAAGTACTTAGTTTTGAACAAAAATTTTTAATTTTTCTAACTAGATGCTTTATTTTTGATTTTTTCCAAGCAAGTTCTTTCACCTTTTTTTCTGATCTCTCTCTCTCTCTCTCTCTCTTTTTAATTTCAAAGCCTATTGTTTATTTACTTTGATCAAATTATTCATTCATAATTCTTTGTGCTTAGTGAGTGGATCATGCCTGCCAATTCCTCCAGATTTCCTGGAAGTTTTATGGATTTTCATGCCTTTTTTCGTTGACCTGAGCATGAGCAAAATTTTCGTGCTTTCCCGAACAAAAAAATTGCATCTCTCCAATTTTGGTGCTAGGAGCGTTTTGTGGATTTGGAAAGCAGCGTCGTGCCGTGTTTAAAGCCAACAGGGTTGCTGTAAGAAAATTCACTTGTTGCATTCAGATACGCATTTCACTAATAAGTTTTCAAGTAATAATACCGTAACAATAAACAAAATTTTGGTGTGTATTTGCTACATAAACAGCACAGGAAATCCTAAAATGAGATAGGTTTTCAAAATGCATTTATTATCGAAGTACAATCTTCAACAGTTTTAGCATTAGAATACTAAACTTATATTAAAACGACATCCTTGCAGCGGAAATTTATTTTAATATTGTATTATCCTTAAACAAATCAATATGTATGTGTTATTTATACTATTCCATGATTTACCTAATTCAGTTCACCTAAGTTTAACAGAAATCGCTCCAGGTTATCAAAGATCAGGGGTAAAAATACTAATATGGCTAATGAATTGCAAAGTAATCTTTTTTGTGCATAGTAGTGTTGATGGAATTTATCTTTCAAGGGGAGGAGGATAGTCATGGGGTTCATTACATGTATATAAACTACCATACTAGGATTGCTAATGTGTGGTGAAATAAAAGGCTGTGCACCTTTGGACTCGCAAACCACACGGAAATTTAATACGGTGGAATTTATATTGTTTTGGAAGGGTAAATGTTTAAAGTTTGATAAAATGCAAAGAAATATTAATTTAAATTTTTAAAATGCATAAAATGTCTCTGTTTTTTTGTGTAAACAAATTTCTTAATCATTTAAAATTTTATATTACTTTAACGCACGAAGCAATAGTACGCCTGATGGAGCATCTTGGCTGACTAGCAATAATTTTAAACCAGTTAGCGGGCATGAGGCAACTTTTGACACAAAGAGATTGCTACTGAAAATGGCATGATAAAATAGTACACCACATTATAAAGTTTTTTCTTTTTTAGTATTCATTGTGGAATTAGTTGAGCAAAGCTCCATTCCCAGTTACAAGACTCTCAGTTGGATAACTTTTATTGTAAACAATCAAAAATTATTGGAAGTTTGTAACTACCATTAAGTAATTCAACTGTCATTGAAAAAATGCTGTAAGATAAAAATGGATACATACCAGTGTAAAAGAAGCAACTTTGTTCAAAGTGGAGGGATACGGTGAAACAATTTGTATCTCACGTATAACCACTAACTGCAATACATCATTCTTTAAACTTCAAGAAATTAAAATCTTCAGTAAGACTTAAGTTCTATATCATGATCAATAAGTCAGAAGGGCAGGCGATCAAGTACTTTAAATGTATGTGAAATTTATCTATTTCCCATATAGATAGCTTTGTGTTGCATGCTTAAGGTTGGGTTCACTCAAAAATGTATTTCAATTTACTGCTGGAAGGGGGACTAAGAATGACAGTATTTAGGAGCAAGATTTGAGTTAAATTTACAAATTAGAAAATTTTGAATAATTCAACTTTTTAGTATTTGGATTATGTTTCTAAACATGGAAATACATTTCCTTGGTTTTGAAGCTGTGGATAAGAGGAACAGAATGTGCAACAAGCTTTTCTAAAACATAAACAAAAGTCTATTATACAGTTGTACGTAGATACAAGGCGGTTTCTTTTTGTTTCTTTTGATTTCTTGGCCTGCAAATAATTATTTAAAAAAATTACACGGATAGTGACCACAATGTGCACGCCTATTTCTTTCTCTATAAGGCAGTTCAAGTGACAGGTTTTATATAGTCTGATACATAAGTTTGTGTCCACGTACTCTATTTTTATTGATTTATGTAACTTAAAATATGTAACTTAAAATAATAACTGTAATTATATCTATGGCAACTATTATTCAGTGGAACCATTCCTATCCCTCATGAAGACTGTGCCTCTGTCACTTAAAATTTTGATAGTCTTAAAGGAATACTCCAGAGCAGCAAACTTAAATAAGTGTTCTTTATACCTGCATCACTTTGAGTTATCATGTACAGCATTTACGGCAAGTGTGAGGTTTTAAAAATTTGAAATAAAATTTTAATCTAGACAAATTTTAAATCGTTGCAAGACACCAATATTAATGTCTAATGACAGGAGTCTGGCCAGAAGATATTTGGGTCCGTTAACGGACCCTTCACAAAAATCCGATCACCCAAAACGGACCTTTCACACAGGGTTCCTACGGGTCTTGGAAATCCTGGAAAATCATGGAAAAAAATTAAGCATATTTCAGACCTGGAAAAGTCATGGAAATCGAAGTCATGGAAATTTATTTGAAGTCATGGAAAAATGACCTTGGCAAAGAAAAAATAACTGTAGCGAAAAGAATATTAAAAATCTTTAGTCATTTTCAAGTATTGCGCATAAAAAGCTATTAAAACTGAAAAATTGAATAATCTCAAAAACCAATCTAAATTTTGAAATCTCATTGCATCCACTTCTGTAGCAGCCGCGCATCTTTTTTTGCAATGTGATTTTACTGCTTGGATATCCCTCATTCTGAATTTACCATTATTTTCAACTCTTCTTTTATTTTATATTCTGTAGCAGGGAACTTATACGTTCTTCATTTTGCCACCCCTACTCAAAAAACGCAATTCAATTGCATCCGAGTTCGTTTCCATGAGTCTTAAAAACTTTGTTATTAAATTTATCAGAATTAATCTTAATTGTTGAATGTTTTAGAAAACAAAGATCTTTAGTCAGGTGAAATAATAGAGAAATAGGGGTGTTCCATACTCTAAAGCAGTAGTGCCCAACATTTATTTATTTACTTATTTATTTATTTATTTTGATTTAAGACTGTGGCATTACTTTAAAGAACCAAAATACCGTCAAGTTATGTGGATGATTAAATAAACTGTTGACAATAAAAGTCATTTTTTGAAGCAAATTTATTGAAACTTAGTAACGGTTTATTCAATCTTTGTCCCATTCATTATCATTCTGCCTGTTTATAGGAAAAATATTAGATATTTCAGCATAATTATATTCCATTCACTGTAGTTTCACTTTACTTAAATTTGTATGATGAAAATAAAGAATAGTTTAGTTTTTTTGGTGTACGGATTTTTTTTCAATCACAAGTAAGTGCTTCAATGGTGTAGTGGCATATAGAAGTTTTGCTAACGCTCATTTTCAAAATATGACCAGTTTGATGTGAAATAGTACCATTCTCTTCATGTAACAAGGTCATGAAAATTTTTATGAAGTCATGAAAAAGTTTTGGAAAAGTCATGGAATTGTTTTATCCAAATGGAGTATGAACCTTGTTCACAAAATCCCGATCAAACAAAACAGACCTTTCACAAAATCCTGATCAAACAAAACGGACCTTTCACAAAATCCGGATCAACCAAAACGGACCCTTCACAAAATTCTGATTAACAAGAACGGATCTTTCACAAATTGTTAATGGAAAGAGCAAATCCGAAAACAAAATAACGTATATTAAACCAATAATTTTTGAAACCTTTTTTAAAATCAAATTAGAGGGATCAGCTTATACAAAATCTGCTAGTTTTGCAAAGAAAAAAAAATCCGCACTCTTGTGATGCTCCTGCAAGCGATAAATTGCTACTGCCAAATAAATATAATGCTTGTTATGTGTTTCTTGGAAGGAAATTAAGAGCTGAAAATAAGTTTAGTTTTAAATAATTTGGTTTGTTTTATCACAGCTAATTAGCAGTGGTGTTGTTGTAAACATTTCTGAAAAGGCGTTGGTAAGCACTTTTCTCTGGTAAGCACTTTTCTCCCTGCCCCTGCCGCTGATGATTTAATAAACAATAATTATATATCAGCGAAATGAACTTAGAACTGCAAAGGGATAGTAAGGGTGGGGAAAAATATGATCGCTTCAGATAGGGTTACCAACTTCAAAATTTAGCGTCTGGTGTTAAACCTTTATAATGACTTGATTAGAAAATATTCTCATCATTTCACCAGCATGTCAATATTTGTGTTTTTATGGTGCTGTACGATGTTTAACTGTTGTTTTGGGAGAAAATTATGTGGGGTTGATTTTTCGATACTAACAAGGATGATTAACTTTAAATAAACTGTTTTACTTGCCTTTTTTTTCCCTTAAATGTCTACACTTTGAAAAATGCAGTCTTTTAACATCCAATATAAGAATCATGTTTTGTTCTTTTTTCAAGCTAACTTCGTTTATTAGAATGCAAATAAATGAAAAGTCTCTATTTTTGTAAGAGTGAAGGCTTTCACGGCCGGTGTCAAAATTATGAAAGGATTCCGGGCTGTTGTGCCGTGGTCTGAGTGTATATTCTCCAAACGTTTCGGCTGCATCTGCGGCAGCCATCCTCAGTGGTTCCGAGTTCGTAACTTCCAGGGAAGAGACTTCTTGGCAACTGATGCAAGTGTCGAAGTGCTGTCAACATTTATAGGGCACGGGTCCTCTTGGTTCTGGACTGGGATTGGCTGGTGAACGTCTGTCTTCATCGCTTCCTGATTGGAGCTTAGGCTCTCCTTTTCCTGCTCGGGGATTGGCTGCTGGGGATTCAGCTGAAGGTCCGTCCTTGTTTCTGATTGGCTGGAGGTTCTTGTTGTTTTGATCCTTTTCAGTATGGGATGCCAGAGCTTGTTTATCTTTATTCCTTCTTCTTTTTTGTTGAAATTATTTGGATGTTTGAATATCTCGATGGCTTCTCTGTTCAATCTCGCATAATAATGGCAAGTCCTTGAAAGTATTTTTGTCTCTTTGAATTTGATGTCATGGTTCCCCTCACTAAAAGTGTGTTCTGCGACTGCTGACTTCTGAGTGTGGCCTAGTCGGCAATTTCTTTGATGTTCTTTGATTCTAGTGTTGACGCTTCTCTTAGTAGTTCCAATATAGGTAGATCCGCAGGAACAGGGAATCTTGTAAACACCTGCGGCGGACAAGGGATCTCTTGCATCTTTCACAGATCGTAATAAGTCGCTGGTTCGGTGGGTGGGTTTGAAAACAGTCTTGATATTGTGGCGTCGCAGAAGTCTTTCGATTCTATCAGTGACGTCCTCAACGTAGGGGAGGTAGACTGTGGACTTGATCGGATCTTCTTTAAGTGGCTGTTTTTTTATTTTGGGGTGGAAGGCTCTTTTGATCTCTTGCTTTGAAAAACCGTTGGCTTGGAAAACATTTGAAGGCTCTTTTGATCTCTTGCTTTGAAAAACCGTTGGCTTGGAAAACATTTGAAAAGTTTCGGTTTTGACGGAGTTTCGTAAAACTCCGTCGTGACCCCACATCCAGGATCCTGAAGAAGACCAACTCACTAATTATGAAATCAACACTACCTGAGAAAACAAAGGAGACAATTTCATCATCTGAAGCGCTCATCCCCAGATTATATGGATTGCCAAAAATCCACAAAGAAGAGTTGCCGTTGAGACCTATTGTCAGTGCCATAAACTCTCGTACTCACCTCCTCTCTAAACATCTTGCCAGTTTGCTGAAACCCCATGTCAGGGCTACGGAATCCTTTATTAGAGATTCGTCCCACTTCATAGAGAAGCTCAAAACCTACAGTCTCCAGTCAACAGATATCTTGGTAAACTTCGACGTCGTTTCTCTCTTTACGAGAGTTCCAATCAAGGAAGCCATGGAGAACGTACGGGAAATATTTTCACCGGATATCGCTGATCTATTCCAGCATGTCATAACGACCACGTATTTCCAGTGGAACAATGACATCTATGAGCAGATAGACGGTGTAGCCATGGGGAGTCCATTGAGCCCTGTAATTGCCAACTTCTACATGGAGAAATTTGAAGAAGTTGCTCTCAGCACTGCGGAAAAACAACCGACCTGCTGCTCAGATACGTCGACGACACTTTCGTGATATGGAGCCATGGAAAAGACGAACTTCACCGATTCTTGACTCACATAAACAGCCAACATGAGAATATCCAATTTGCGATGGAAACCGAAAACGACGGGAAGTTGCCTTTCCTGGATGTCTTAGTCAGTCGCAGAGATGACGGATCCCTAGGCCATTGTGTTTATCGCAAACCTACACATACTGATCGCTATCTACACAAGGACTCTAATCACCATCCTCGACAGAAGAGAGGTGTAATGAAAACTTTATTCGTGAGAGCCAACAGAATCTGTGAACCGACTGCTATCGAGCATGAAATTTCCCACCTCACAAATGTTTTCCAATCCAACGGTTTTTCAAAGCAAGAGATCAAAACAGCCTTCCACCCCAAAATAAAAAAACAGCCACTTAAAGAAGATCCGATCAAGTCCACAGCCTACCTCCCCTACGTTGTGGACGTCACTGATAGAATCGAAAGACTTCTGCGACGCCACAATATCAAGACTGTTTTCAAACCCACCCACCGAACCAGCGACTTATTACGATCTGTGAAAGATGCAAGAGATCCCTTGTCCGCCGCAGGTGTTTACAAGATTCCCTGTTCCTGCGGATCTACCTATATTGGAACTACTAAGAGAAGCGTCAACACTAGAATCAAAGAACATCAAAGAAATTGCCGACTAGGCCACACTCAGAAGTCAGCAGTCGCAGAACACACTTTTAGTGAGGGGAACCATGACATCAAATTCAAAGAGACAAAAATACTTTCAAGGACTTGCCATTATTATGCGAGATTGAACAGAGAAGCCATCGAGATATTCAAACATCCAAATAATTTCAACAAAAAAGAAGAAGGAATAAAGATAAACAAGCTCTGGCATCCCATACTGAAAAGGATCAAAACAACAAGAACCTCCAGCCAATCAGAAACAAGGACGGACCTTCAGCTGAATCCCCAGCAGCCAATCCCCGAGCAGGAAAAGGAGAGCCTAAGCTCCAATCAGGAAGCGATGAAGACAGACGTTCACCAGCCAATCCCAGTCCAGAACCAAGAGGACCCGTGCCCTATAAATGTTGACAGCACTTCGACACTTGCATCAGTTGCCAAGAAGTCTCTTCCCTGGAAATTACGAACTCGGAACCACTGAGGATGGCTGCCGCAGATGCAGCCGAAACGTTTGGAGAATATACACTCAGACCACGGCACAACAGCCCGGAATCCTTTCATAAGTCTCTATTTTTGTTAGAACACGTATTTCAAGTTTTTAAAGAAAAATTCCATTTTCGTTTATTAGTCAAAAATTAAAATGCTGAATCGATGGTTTAATTTTATTTTTGCTTTAACTCTCCACAGATATTTTTGATATGTTTATCATAGGACTCTCAAATGCAATTTAAAAATAATTTTATCAAAAATATTTCTTTTACAAGCCGTTTTTATACCTTTGATGCCTTCACTTAGAGAAATGCGATCTCTTTGCATCCGCTATGGGATTCCGATTTTTTGAATTTTTGATGTTTGTTAAGAAGTAAACAAATTAAATCTCTTTTTATTTTTGTTAAATTCACTGAATTTATAAGTTTTAAACGAAATTCTGTGCTTTTTCAAGAGTGTCTTCCGTCAAAAAGTTAAATGCTGAACCCCCCCCCTCATCTGAATTTTATTTATTTATTAATTTTTTTTGTTACAATTATTTTAAATGCTGTACAGAAATATTTCTAGTATAATTTAACATAATGTAGAATGGTAGATAAATATTGCTACTTGAGGGAGCGATGCCGCCCCCCCCCCCCCCCCGCCAAATACTAGAAAAACATCCCAGAATGATATTCTTAACATAGAAGAGGAAAACACTCTACTTTAAGTTTAAATGATGCAGTTTGTGACCGCTCTAAATTCTAAAACTTCAACTTAACAATTTAAATTTTTTTTTTTCGAAATTATTTCATTTTTCACAAAATTATTTCACTTTTCACAAAATTATTTTATTTTTCACAAAAAATGGACCCTGTAAAAAATCCTGGACAGACCCCTGAATGGTCATTTTTACCTAAGAAAATAGAAATTTGACATAAATATAAGAAAATAAAATGTGGCTGACGCACGTCTCTTTATGCAACTTACACTTATCGAATTTTACTCCATGGCATGCCACTAAATCGCCATGGAAATGGCAAACAGACACATTTTGTGAAGTTATTTAGACTAAGTGAACGTTTTCTACGGAATGTGCTTGCATACCTGAAGACTTACAAAAATTTATAAAGTAAGTCCACCTAACACGTGAAACCTTGAAAGTAAAAACACCGTCAGAAAATCTGTAAAACGGAATGTTAACGGATATTAATAACAATAACTGAATTCCTTAATTTCTGTACAGTGGACTATCACAGTGCCATCATGTTTAGCTTTTGGGCCATTGAGGATGACATTCATATCTGAAAATATTGTAACCGTGTCGTATCTTACCCATATTTTTAACTGGTAAAAGCCATTGAATTTTAGGAAGACATTCCATAATTTTTTTTTCCAGAATAAAATGTATGTGAAGAGTACTATAGCATGCTTTAATGTCTTGGGGTAAAAAAAAAACTTTCAAAGGTAGCCAACCGGTTTTCGTATTCGAAGCATCACGTAAAAGGTTGTCTCACAAGATATGCAAGACAATCATTTGTCTCTGCATTAAGACATTGGATGTACCGCCCGGCTGATTCAACCGCAGACAACATGCCTGTGGACACAACAGAACCAAAGAATATCGTTGACAGAACCCCGATAACATGCCTCATGCTTTTTCGTTTCTACTTGATGCTATTTTTTCTGCAAATACTCGAATGTCTGTGCTATTTACAGTGTTTTGAAGATTTGTGCCTAGAGTGGTATGAATGCAGTTTTTTTACCAGGGGTGCCCATCCCCCCCAAGCTCAATGGCGCAAAATCCCCCCCAAAAATTTTCTCGCTTTCGAATTGGGTTAAACACAACAGGTTTTAGAGTGTGTAATTTCGAGTCAAATTCACGGGGGGGGGGGGGGGAGTAGCGCTAACAAATACCATTTGAACTGAAATGTTGTTGGATTGTTGACCTGCCTTGACTTCCCTAATTTTAAAACGTGGACCTTGAGTAAACAAGTTTTGGGTACCCTTGAATTTTGCTACACTTTTTTTTTTTTTACGTATGATTAATTACATGGGCTTTGGACCAACTTTCTGGCTTGGGATGGAGTCATTACTAGATGTATACAATATGAACCATGAAACAGAAATTTATTGTCACATAGATAGGGGGTCCGGGGAGTTTCTCCCCGAAAAATTTTCGAAATTGTAATTTTAAAACCACAGTTTTACACAATCTCTGGTGATGTTAGGGTAATAAAAGGTTTGGTGGCCCTTCTTCCCGGTAATTTTTCAATATTGAACCTTCAAAAGCGCAATTGTAAATAGTCTACCGTTGTGTTAAGGAGGGCTTTCCTTTGTTTTCAAAATTGTAGTTCTAAAAACGCAGTTTCAGACTATCTGTGGTAATGTTAAGGAAAGAAGAGATCCTAGGGCTCGGCCCTGGAAAATTTTCAAAATTAAAGACTTAAAAACGTTGTTGGGGGACAAGCAGTTTTCTGAAATTGAAGTTTTAAAATCGCAATTGTAGCCGACCTTTGTGCAGTGGTGGATCCAGCCGATTGTTTTGGGAGGGGTCATCCGAAATTTTTGAACAAACTCCCCAGGGCCAAATTTAGCTCCATGCCGCCCCTAGGTCAATTTGAAATCTGCCACCCCTTCCCTCCCTAAAAGAAGCAAAATATCCTTGACTCAAAAAACCGTAAAAAAGGGTTCCCCAGATTCAAACTGTCAAACTTATGAAACATGATGGCGTTTCATATTCTGAGGCGCCCCGATGAAATCACCGATCACAGTGATCTCCCAAAAAAGTTTTTATTCGGCAAATTTTGATAACGATTCTGCAAATACCATGATTGAAAAACATTTGACTCTCATAAGATGTGTGAAAGTAATCATTATTAAATTACAAGAAAAAATTGTCTCTGTGGAAAATGAAAGAATGCTATTATTTTACTTTCAAGAACAACAAATTTATTTAAAAAATGTGTCGTTAAAGCAAAATTTGCCGCCTCTAAAAATTTTGCCGCCCTAGGCAGCTGCCTACTCTGCCTATTGGGAAATTGGGCATTAATAACTCCCCAGAAATTTATTAAAATAAAGTTTTAAAAACTCAATTTTCGGGCTATCGAGACATTAGGTGAGCGGGTGGATTTAGGAATCTCCCTCGAAAATGTTTCAAAATTTAAATTTCCGAGTAAATTTTGAAAATCAGGAAACTAAAAACGCATTTTGTCTATTTTTAATGATGTACGGAGAAATGTCAGGTTTCAGGCGCTGGCCCCAAAATACTTTTGAAAATAAAGCTTAGAAACCAAAATATTCTGTTATTATACATTGAGAAGTTAGAAGAGGAGGGGGTCTCTTCTAGCTCTTCAGCTGTCCAGCCTTTTGACGGTCCCTTATTTTTTTAAACGCATGTTCGAATATGCAGAGAGAGAGAGAGAAGATTTGGCTTCTGTGGTTTAGCAGGGATAGTCATATTACTAGACCTAAGTACTAGCAATATGAATAATCGTAAGGATAATATTCGGTCTGAATTAGGGGGTGTCGGATGGCTACCTTCTTGCATTATTTCGCAATGAGAAGACATAAAAACGCAGTTTTAAAATATATTTTAAATTTGGGAGAAATGGGAGAGGAGTTCCAGGATAGCTTCTGCCGATAATTTTTCCAAATTTAAGTTCCCAACACAATCGTACGTTATATTTAATTATGTGTACAGAAGAGGCGGTCCGGGGGCTCTCCCTCGGGAAATTTCAAGACTTATTTGAAAAACACAGTTTTAGACGATGTATGGTGATGTTAAGGGAGGAAGAGACTAGGGGTCATAGTTCTGTACTTTTTCAAAATGCAAACTTCAAGCACGCATTTCCAATTGTGAATTATTTCTGATTGTAACACTTAAAGGGAGGTCTGGGAGCTCTCCCCCGGGAAAAATAAAAAAATTGTAGTTCGAAAAATGCAGTTTCGGACGATCTATGGTGACATTAAGAGAAAGAGATGTGCCCCCCCCCCGAAATTTTTTGTAATTTTGAAGTCTTAAAAAAGCGACTTTAGACTTTTTGTTAAAATTTAGTGCACCGCCAGTTTCTTGAAATCAAAGCTCCGAAAACGTAATTTAAGCCAGCCTTCGATGAAAGGAGGGGGGGGGGGGAGTTTTGAAGGGGCTCACGACCAGAAATGTTTTGTAATTGAAGCACTAAAAGCGAGATTTAAGACATTTTTCGATGATGTTGGCGAGAGAGAGAGAAGCATTCTCTCGGAAAAAAATTCGATCCGTAGAAACCGCAGTTTTAGCAGATTTTTGTTAATGTTAATGGGTGGAGAGATTCGGAGTCCTCCCCTGGCAAATTTTCAAAATTGAAATTCAGTTAAAGCAATTAATACTGCTAGAGGGGTAGAAGGTTTTGGAGATCTCTCCCCCGAAAAATTTTCTAAATTGAAGCCTTAACAATGAAATTTTTGAGGATCTTCGGTAATATTTGGAGGACCACAGTTTCAAGACAACTTAGGGCGTTTTTTTTTAAAATTAAAGTCCAAAAGACGAAATTTATTCCACCTTGAATGAGGATAAATGCTTAATTGAGAGGGCGTATCTCGGAGGTTACATTGGGAGCACTCTCATGGTTTTTCGAATTTGCAGTCCTAAATACTCAGTTGTAGGCCATCTTTAAGGACGTTAGGCTAAAGGATGGGGTTTGAGAACATTTTTCCGGGATTTTTTCAAAAAGGAAGGGTTTGGGGGACGTAAAAAGAAGGGTTTGGAGTTCCCCACTCTTCCTTTCAGTTTGGCTACGTCCCCCCTATCTTCATTGCCAATTTTAATTACTGATAAACATATTGTGGTAATATTTTCTTCAATTTTCCTTTGCCAAACACGATTATTTGCTTGGATTTTCCATAATAAAACTTTCAATTTCCCCCCTAATATTTTAGCGTTCTTGCAATACAAGCGTTTACGGCCTTGGAAAAAGGACTTTTAACATTTTAAACGGATGTGGTAATTTTCTGCGATACCTTAGGTCTCTATTCCACTTCATTTTATTTTAAATATTAAGTCTGCATCTCTTGATCAAGCTGTGATTTACTTACGATTTTTACATTCAAAAATTTAGAACTTTTGGTGTGAGTATTCATTACAATACTTTGAATCTCTCTTTACATTTAACTGTTATTATTTTTTTTCTCTCTATTTCAAATTTATTTCGGAGACCCATACGTTTTTCTCCACTAGCAATGATTTTCAGGACATAATTTTTCATCAAAAAAAAAAAAATTACATATGGTAATGTTTCGGTGAACCCTATCCTATGGGTTGTTCTAATAAAGCTGTCCTTTTTTTTTTTTTTTTTTTAACTGAAGAATCGTGAAGCATAGTTTTGTATAACCAGGGCCGCCGAGAGACAAGGCGTGCACCATGTTAGTTTTGTCGCCTTTCCTCCCTATCATTATGCTAATTTTACTCTATGCACAATACTTTAATTTGAGCCGAGCCCATAGTTTCCGACTAGGCAGGCATACCCACTCTGCGGCCTAGTGAAGCGTGTACTGTACTGAATCTTTTTTTTTTTTTTGCGATAATAAAAATGTTTGAAGCGTACATTAGCTGCGGACCTTACTTAGATACTCTTAATAAAGGAGAATCATGGATGTCCCTAAATTGTATTTTAAAATATTACATTTTCTTTTCAAATTTTACAGAAAAAATACTTTTTGTCACTATTGATGTTTGCAATTGTTCATCTATAATTACTATTTTAATTTTTTAAAACCACGAAGAGTTTCTCTTTCTTTCGTTCGTTTTCATCAGTAAAATGAAATTGGCGGCCCCACTTCTGAAAAACTGGGGGGTGTTGCAACCCCCCCCCCTCTTGGCGACGGCCCTGAAGAGTACGTGAAAAAGGTATTATTAATGCATCTATTTCTTGTTGAATGAGTTTAAATACTTTTCCTTTCCAAAATTCAAAAATTTCATGTTCTAAAGAAGAAAAAAAGTTCTGGGAAAAAAAATCCCCCCCAAAAATTTTGATGGCGCCATAATCCCCCCCTGTGGGCACCCCTGTTTTTTACTGTCATTTAGATAGAATTCATCCATTTAATTATCTAAAAGATATGTTGCATTGAGAAGCACCCGGGCAACGCCGGGTAGTAAGCTAGTGTATTATATATTTTGATTAACCAAATAATGATTTTATTAATACAAATTCACAGTTTACATCAGATTTTTTGCCAAATATGGCAGAGAGGTCCTTTAATGCTCAAGAATTCACATTGGGAAGTTTTCGTTCGCAATCAGAACCCCCCTCTCCTCCCACTGGGGGTTTCTTCTTACGAATCCAGTTTTTGTTAGATCTTTGCCAAATTTGGCACAGCGGTTCTTTGATGCTTAGGAATTTTCTTAGGGAGTTTTTCGTCTACCTATGAGGGAGGGGGTGGGGTGCAAAAACACCCCACGGAGATGTTCCTTATGCAAGTCAAGTTTACGTCGGAATTTTGCAAAATTTTGCATAGAGGTCGCTTGACACTGAAGAATTCACATATAGGGTAGTTTTTGTTCGCAAACGGACCCTCTCCCCCTCCCACTGGGGGTTTTCTTTTACGAATCCACAGTTTTCGTCGGATCTTTGCCAAATTTGAATCAGCGATTCTTTGATGCTTAGGGATTTATTTCGCCTACTGATGAGGGAAGGGGGGGGGGGGAACACCCAACGGAGGTTTTCCTTATGCAAATCCAGTTTACATTGGATTTTTGCAAAAATTTTGCAGACAGGTCCTTTGATGCTCAAGAATTCACTCAGGATAGTTTTCGTTTGCAATGGGGGCCACCCTCCCTCCCACAGGGGATTTCTTTATACAGATTCACAGTTTTCGTCGTATTTTCACCAAATTTGGCACAGTGGTTCTTTGATGGTTAGGAATTGTCATAGGGGTTTTGCCTACCTATGAGGAAAGGGGGGAGAGTGCAAATACACCCCACAAGGGGTTTTCCTTATGTAAATCCAGTTTTTGTCAGATTTTTTTCCAAACATGGCGCAGCAATCCTTTCATGCTCAGGAATTCACATATGTTTTTTCCATCAAAATGGGGTATATGGGGACCACCTTGGGGGGGGGGGGGGGTCGCCAGAAAATCCAGAATGATTACGAAAAAAACCAATGATGTGTTTAAATTTAAATTTTGAGTCATAAGATTGTGCTTCCTACACATTGACAGGAAATGTTTGTGCTATTCTTTTTCCTTTTTCAATCCTGATTGTTAAATATGTGTCACTAGACGAAATTTTTATTTTCGAGGTAGACCGTGCAATGTCAGGCAATGCAGCTAGTGACATATAAATTAAAGGTATATTTTATAGTTATGTGTGCTTAATGGGTGTATGGTGGGATAGTTTCCAAAATTTATAGTTGCATTCTTTAAAGATTTCTTATTAGTATTTTACTTAATGTTACTCAGCTAAGAAGTAAAAAGTCTTAAAGCAACAGATATTAAATGATTAAAAATGAATTATTTAAGACGTCCATATGAAATATAGTTCAAAGTATATTCAAATTATTGAGACTCCTCAAATTGAAAGATTTAAACAAAATATTGAATTGAATGTTTAAAGCTTTTTTTGTTGCGAAGCACTTTTGTTATGCATTAAGCTATACCATTTGTGTGCCCTCCTCCCCCCCCCCCCTCCAGGAAAGTTCTGAATTAGAGAAATAATTGTATTTATTATATTTGGAAATGTTTTTTGTTGTTTTTTGATATTATATGCTTTGTAATATAACTTTTGCACCCCCCTCCACTCAAGAATATATCAATATATTGAAAATATAGATATTTGGTGAGCGATATATCACAGTATTAAAATTCTGATATCGTCCTGTCCTAGTCAACACCAAAAACGCATCCTGCTCAAAAATAGCTGTTTCCAAAGTATTTTGACTCTATAAACACGAAAACCACCACAAAAAGTTCAGATTAGCTCTAGTTTTGTTAAATCTCTCCACCATGCCGTCCGATTGTGGGTGTAGTGGTGTTGTCTTAGTTTTCTCAATTCCGAGAATTTGACATAAGCCCTTAAACACAGCAGAGATGAAATTCCTCCCTTGATCGGAATGAATCTGCAAAGGTGTTCCATATCTCGAGATCAATGCTGGACTAGAGTCTCTGCTACGGTGGTAGCTTCTTGATCTGAAATGGGATATGCTTCGGGTCATTTGGTGAAATAGTCGATGGAAACAAAAGGATGTATTGATTTCCATCAGCAGTTCTTGGTAGAGGACCCAGGATGTCGATCCCGATTCGTTTGAAAGAAGCTCCAACGTTGTACAGATGTAGATTTTCTCCACTTCTTTTCTTCGGTCCTTTACGGGCAGCCCAGGCGTCACAAGAATGGCACTATTTCTCCACGTCATCTTTCACCTTGCTCCAGAAGAAGCGCTCTCGAACCTTATTGAGAGTTTTCAAAGCTCCAAAATGTCCTCCAGTCACACTACTATGTAGTTCCTTCATCACATCTGAAATCCTTGATCAAGGAAGTAGTAACTGCCACCTAGATGTTTTGCCATCGTCAGATTCCCATTTGCAGGACGCCATTCCATAAATGGAGTGAGTTCCATAAAGCCCAGTATCTTTTTGTTGCAGGACCGAAGATGGAAACGTCCTGCCAACTAGGTCGCCGACTGTCACTTTCCATAAATTCCAAAATTGGTTTTATGTCTGGGTCTTCAAGTTGATCTTTTCAAACTTGGTCATCACTCCATGGATCACGTTCTGATGATGTTGAAGTCACTGTCACTTGATAGGCAGTAGGGCTAGTGGTTCCATACTGTTTCTTGATTCGGGAACAATTGTGGCAGTTCTCAGGACAGGGTCCCCTTGATAAAGCGTCTGCATTACCGTGAGACAACACTTTTCGGTGCTTGATCTCCATGTCATATTCCTGGAGCCGCTGTATCCACCTGGCTATCTGAAATTCCAGATTTTTGAATCTCAAAATCCAAGTCAATGAGGCATGATCTGTCCGAAGGAGAAACTTTCGACCGTTGAGGTAATGATGGAAGTGTTCTAGAGCTTTGACTATGGCCAGCAACTCCTTTCTGGTGACGCAGTAATTTCGCTCCAACTTTGATAAGCATTTGCTCCAGTAAGCGATAACATGTTCATTGCCATCAGTTTCTTGGGATAAAACAGCTCCGATGCCCTCGTGGCTCGCATCCGTGTCGAGGATGAAGGATTTTCCAGGCTGAGGATTTGAGAGAATAGGCGTTGATGTTAAAGTCTCCTTCAGTCGTAGAAATGCATCTTCCCATTCTTTGGACCATTCAAACTTTTGCTTGCTCTCTGTCAGCTTATGCAAAGGTCATGCAATGTTGGAAAAACCCTTCACAAACTTCCTGTAGTACGTGCAGAGCCTCGGGAAACTTCGCAACTGATGGATGTTTTCCGTACGACTCCAACTCTTGACCGCAGACACCTTTTCGGGATCGGTTTGTACAGCCTCAGAAGAGATCAAGTGACCAAGGTAGTTCACTTCCCGATAGAACGAATTACACTTGGACGGGCTTAACTTCAGATTGGCTTCCTTAAGCTTTTGCAGCACCTTCCTAAGATTAACTAGATGTTCTTCAAAACTGCGTCCCACGATGATGACATTGTCTAAACAGACCAGACAGGAGTCGTAGGAAAGTCCTCTTAACACTGTCTCCATAAGACGCTCGAACGTAGCTGGTGCTTTTGTCCAGTTATAAACGCTGTCTTCTCTCGGTCATCAGGGTGTATCTCAACCTGCCAGTAGCCGTTCTTCAAGTCCAGGGTCCAAAACCACTTGTGTCCAGAAAGAGTATCCAAGGTGTCATCTATCCGTGGAAGAGGGTAACTGTCTTTCTTCGTGATTTTATTCAGCCGTCAGTAATCGACACAAAATCTGGTGGAATCATCTTTCTTTCGGACTAAGACTATGGGAGAGACCCAAGGACTGGATGAGGGTTCGATGACGTCATTCTCCTGCATCTCTTTCTGGAGGGTCTCATTCTCTTCCTTCTTGGTGAACGGTAGTGGTCTTGGATGCTGCTTAATAGGGGGATGTTCTCCAGTGTCGATCCTATGCTGCGTTAAATTTGTACGGCCGAGGTCCTCCGATGTGGATGAAAACAGATGCTTGAAGTCGTCCACCAATTGTTCCGCAGCGATTCTTTGATCTTTTGATAATGGTACACTCCCAATTAACTTCAATGTCAAAGACTCAGAAGACGCAGTCATGGTGGAATCGATTCTTCTAATGATGCAATTAACTGGAGTACAAGTTGCCAACACTTCACCTTTCCGGATATTCTTTGGCCTTTCATTCACGTTGACAACTCTCACAGGAATTATATCCTAAGAGAGGTCCACAAGCGTAGATGCTACCAGCACTCTTTTTGCTTGGGTTAGGGTATTCGATGAAACCAAATCGAAAACTATTGCTTTCTTCAATGGAACCAGGTATTAATGATTCTGTTCTATGGGGTATGGTGAAATCCATTTGTGCTATTATTTGATGAGCGGATTTTATATCATTTTCTGCGTGGAAGATGGCTATGTCTTCTCTCATTGAATGCAGTTCATTAGTCTTGAAGTCCAGGGTGAAGTCATATTTCTTTAAAAAGTCCAATCCAAGAATGAAGGGGTCCGTGATATCAGTGACGAATGCCGTATGATGGTAGGTGGCATTCCCAAACACTATTTCCAAGTCCACTTTACCTTCAATCTTGATTTTGTCACCTGTCAACAGTCTGGAGACTTACGCGTGGCGATGTCCACAACAGTTTCAATCCAAATTCACGAGCCACATCTGTCCTAATGATTGTCACATTGGCTCCCAGGGCCGGATTTGGAAGTGTGGAGGCCCCGGGGCAACAAAGGAGTGGAGGCCCCTAATCAGGGTTTGAAATAATCATCATATTTTCAAAAATATCCGATACTTTGATATATATCCGAATATTTTGATATATATGTATATATCCGATATTTTCAACCCATGAAAGTTAGGATATTTTTTAAAAATTTTACTGTGGGGGCCCCTTTGTTGTGGAGGCCCCAGGGCAGTAGCCCTGCCTGCCCTCCCTTAAAACTGGCCCTGCTGGCTCCAGTGTCGACAATCAGTTTGCGGGGATTCCTATTTACATGTGCGTAAATGAAAAGTCCATTGCTGCCACTACTAGAAGAGGAAATCTGCAGAGCTCTTGTGGTGGTGATTTCCTTCCCTCGCGTAGCTTGGCGAGCCGGACAACTCCTTCGCAGGTGCCCTTCACTACCGCATTTCCAGCACTTCTGCTCTTGTTTCTTTTATGCTGTTATACTGTTCAGATGTCTTGCCAAGTCACCGAGTTGTCTCTTAAGTTCAGCGAGGTGGGACGACCTGGAATCAGACTCATCAGCTTCCAGAGTCCGGATTAGATGGCGATCCACACGGGTTGCTTCTTGGGGGACCTCGTATCTCATCGCATACACCAAAGCAGATTTCAGGTCGTTTACATCCTGCCATCTGGAGAGCCTTCTGGATTTCAGGATTCCGATCACCGTTGATAAAGTAGATAAAGTGCCAGGTTGTCTCAAACATCTGCAGGACAGTCACAGAACACCAGATGAGACAATCTCTCGACGTCGGCCGCTAGCTCTTGCTGGGATTCTCCTGTTTTCTGGAAACGGGATTTCAACTGGAGTCGACTGAAATCTTTCTGGCACTTCTCCCCAAAGTGAAGCTCCAACACGGATGTGAGGGTGGTGAAAGCCAGGCGCTGGTTGTCGGGAAGAGTCTGTAAAATGTCCGCAGCATCACCCCGCAACAATGCCGCAAGATGGCAGACCTTGGTAGCGGAGTCCCATCCGTTCGCTTCCACCACAATCACGAACTGGGTTTTGTAAACCTGCCACGAGGTTTTGCCATCAAATGTGGCCAGTTTAATGAATGGTCTAGCAATCGATGTGGGAGCACCAAACTGTACAGAGCTGCTTTCCGTGGTCGCCAATCTCCTTTCCATGTCCTTAATTATTTCTTCCGTAAATGAAGTAAATTTCTTGTCTTCTTCTTCCATCTTATTTTCCACATTGACAATGCGCTCTTCCACAGTAGCAAATTTTTCTTCCAGAGCATCGACTTTATCTCCCATGGCGGTTAGCTGATTCTCCATCATGATTCTCATCGACGTTAGGTCACTTTTCATTTCATCTTGACTGGTAGTAATTTTAGCAGTTAAATCACTATTTAACTGTTCTTGGTTGGTCGCTAATTCATTTTTTGATTATTCTTGATTAGCCGCCAATTCATTTTTCAGTTGTTCTTGGTTAGCCGCCAATTCATTTTTCAATTATTCTTGATTAGCTGCCATATCACTCTTCACAGAGTTGATTGCATGAAGAAGTTGTTTTAATTGATCATCCATTGCGCGAGTAATCACCATAAAAATAAAGTCCAAATGCAAACAGTCTTTATGAAAAAATGTCCAAGGTCACACTTACTCCAAGAAAGTCCTGAAGAAGCCCCACTTTGGGTGCCAATTGTTAAAGGTTTGTGATACAACTTCAAACTTTTTTTTAAATGATGACACAGTTTTTGAGAAAAGCACAGATTTATTTACAGCTATGTACAGGAAATGTAGTTACAACTACTAAATCAATCATCAGCACTGTAGCAAATATCAAATAACACCATAAACTCAAATTTATTTACATCCAAATATGCAAAAACACAACGCAAAATGCCTCACAATAAACAGAGCTAATACACACTCT
Organism: Uloborus diversus; assembly: GCF_026930045.1. Taxonomy (NCBI): domain Eukaryota; kingdom Metazoa; phylum Arthropoda; class Arachnida; order Araneae; family Uloboridae; genus Uloborus; species Uloborus diversus. Next base: position 95,694,802 of record NC_072740.1, on the reverse strand, counting down.
CAACGCAACCGTGCTCAGTCGAGTGACTCCCACCGTTGGCCGTGGCTATTTATAAATCTCGATTCACAAAATTTGAAATGCTTTCGATTTTCTTTTTCATTCACGAATCTTATCAATGAAAAATAGGGGGGGGGGGGGACCGCATACTTCAGTGGAATGTACAGGGGGCTGTATATTCATTACAAGAACTATTTACAGGTTAAGTTACTACAATAATTCTGGATAAAAGATAATTTAATAAACGCCAAATTTAGCTAAATTACGACAAATTAATCATAAAAATAATTACTATTTACAGAATTTGTAACAATATAGATATTATTATTATTGTTTTATTAGAAACGTTCTGTGCTACACCAATGACATACCACACACACACAAACTAAATAAATAAATTTAAAAAATTAAAAAAATAACCCCAAAAATTTGGATGTCGCAACCTGCACCATAATACCCCCCCCCCCCCCTGTGGGCACCCCTGCCATAAAACCCTGTTTTACGAGTACAGATTTATAATTGCCTCAATCAGCATACTTTGTAATAAATAATTATGCAAACAATCAATATGATGCATGGATTATGTATTTATTACTTGCTGACTTTTTATGCATTCTAATTGTTTTTTGCAATTTGTTTGGGAAATTTGGGCCAAAAAATAGTTGGAAATACTGTTTTATCTGCAAAGCTTAATCTTACAAATTTATTTTCATAAATAAATCTACAAATAATTCACTATAAGTGTCTAAATTTGAAGTGTTTTATCTTACTTATGTTTCAAAAGGATTATTTTTGTTCACGTTTTAATTTCTATGGGAAGCCATTTTAAAACATGAGTACTTAAAAGCTGGTGTTAACTTGATCTAAAATATGGAGATTGCAAGGAAGCAGGAATATTTTTTTTATATAAATTGTAATTCATAAATAATTTAATTTTTATCATCAAAATTTTTTGCAAATAATAAATTGAAATTTGTTTGGCACTTCTTTGTCTATGTTTAACCATTTTTTTTTCTGCTTTTTAATTAGAGTGCATTATTGTTCTTGAAAATATTCTAAATTTTAAATATTGTTGTGTCACAGCTGATAAACATTTTTAAGTTATGAAAACTAACAAAAAAAAAAAGAGAGAGAGAGAAACATGTTTTTTTCCCCTTCTTCTTTCTTCATGACTCCTTCTGTTCCGTTTTGAGGTATTAATAAAGTATTTAAAACTCTTTATTTAATTTGAAATTCCTTGTTTTATCAAAGAACAATTTTTATTTTCAGTTTCATTTCTCTTATAAAACTATTTATTGTTTCTTTTAAGTTATTGTACTTGTTATGATTGTTTATTGATGTTTGAATTTTATTGATACTTTCTATAGTTGACTATACTAGGGTCATCCATAGTTGGCTCCTATATGATGTTGTTATTCTATGATGATTACATTGGAACAAGACTAGCATATGTCATATTGAATGTAATTAAAAGAGCAATTTCGGAAGATTTTGGTTTTACTTCAAATGATTATCCATTTCAAGCAAAAGGTATGTTTCACTTTAAACTTCATAGTGATTATTTATTTTGTTAAAAAGACGTTTGCACATTGTTCAAATGGTTTTAAAATGTCTTGATTGAAACCAGATAATGACAATTCTTTTTTCTGAAGAAATGTGATTTCTTAAACAACAAAATTTTGTTCATTTATCTTTTAAACTATTATTTTTTTATGAAGTATATGAAGCATCATGTTCAATACGAAATTATCCTTGTATATTTTTGGTGGAATGGCCCAAAAAGACTTTTGTGGTGCACAGGGCCGGATATAGGGGAGGACAGGTGGGGCTACTGCCCCGGGGCCTCCACAACAAAGGGGCCCCTACAATAAAATTTTTACAAAATATTCTAACTTTCACGGGTTGAAAATATCGGATATATACATATCGGGTACATATATATCAAAATATTCAGATATATATCAAAGTATCGGATATTTTCGAAAATATGATGATCTTTTCGAACCCTGATTAGGGGCCTCCACTCCTTCGTTGCCCCGGGGCCTCCACACTTCCAAACCCCGGTCCCTGGTGGTGCATTTCAAACTACTGACAGTTTGATACTTCAAAATGTGTGGAACAAACTGGATTACAGATTAGATGATATCATGTAAGAAATAGGCTCCAAAATTGAGCATTTGTAATTGAACAGCTTGCACAATATTCTCAAACATTTCACATTTGTGTGCTGGACACTTTCTAAAATGCTTTTGAGTTACATTAAGTTTATTTTCATGTTATTTGAAAGACTTCAGACGATAAGAGTATTAGACGCATATATTTCAGGTTTCTTTGTAAAGAAATGGGTATGCATTATAGAATGAGTACACTCAAGAAATAAAAAATACTGTTTTAAGTTATAAAAGCATGTTATGTGCTGGAATGTTCAGTAAATATGTTTTACTTTTATAGTAGTTGTTTCATGGCTGTTGTTTTTTTTTCCAGATATTGCAATGAGTGTATTGTGGGGTTTCATTGCATTTCTTTCCATTTTTCTGCAGTGGAGAAGGTTTTCAGTCAGAAGAAATTGCAGCACTTCTAACAAACCATGTTGCTCTTTCTGTTCTCCTCGAATGTCCACCTCTTCAAGTTTACTACAATTACCAAGGAGCTCGGAACATCCAAATGATAGACTGATCAATCCTAAATATAATAATTCTCATTATCAAACCTTTCCCCAGTGAATTTACATCTTTTGGGCTTACATGTTTGTTTTCTACTATAACTAGTCATTTTAATGCAAAGTATTTTTCTTATTTCAGTATAAAATAATATTTTATACCAGTATGTGTTGGATTTTTTTTTTTTTTTTTTTTCATTTTAGGTAAGTCTTTCGTACTTTGAATCAACAAAGTATTTTAATCATTGTACTTAAAAATGAGCATAATTGTGACTGAACTATAAACTATGTATTATATATATATTTTTTAATTTGATCTTTCATACATTTGAAATAAATTCAAATGCTTTTGTATCATAATCATGTCATTGTTATACAGTCATCCCTGGTCAATACCATTTTTACGCCTTCACTCTATCACGGCTTTTTGCACTATAGTCATTAGCCTGTTATAATGGTCTAGTATTCACTCTTTACTTCAAAAGAGTAGCAAAATATTGTTTTGAAGTAGGCAAGTTCTCCTGAGGATTGAGAATTGAACCAGTGGGGAAGGGGGGATTTATAAAAAATCTGAAGAGCAACAAGAATCACTTTTCAACTGTTGAGTACTAAATGGGCAGTGTTTATCACTTTGTAAATGGTTTTCAACTGCTTGCTTTTCAAACAGTAAGCATTTATTACCCACGCACTGAAAATAGGGAAAGAATGCAGAGGAGATACTTTCAGTTATTTGCATTTATTCCATCATTGAACAGGATGCAATGTTTTCATAGGCTAATGGTAGTGTGTAGAACTATCTTTTGTGAAAAGTTTCACAACAAGGATAACATGTGGCATTTACATAGGTGCCCACCAGGGGGGAGAAGGATCATGGCACACCCTGCCCTATTGAAAATTTTATGGGGTGCAATATTTCTCCTGTTGAGGGGGGGAGGGTGAGCACCCCTGGCATTTTTGATGTGTCGTATGCCTCTTCAACTCATATTTTGTATAGTACGATGTGTAATGCCAGTGTATTGGTGACTAAAGGATTTATTTCATATTTAGAAGACTCTAAATATATTTTTAAATGCATTTAAGAAATCATAGATAAGTTTTCTATGTTCTAAGTTGGAAAACATTCGATTAATAGAATTTTTTTTTTTAAATCAGGGTTCGTATGGATCGTAAAAATCTGGTAAGTTATGGGAATAAAAATAATGAATTTCATACCTGGAAAAGGTTATGGAAAATTAATATTTTCGTGAAAAGTCACGGAAATTCATTCAAAGTAACGTAAAAATTTCCTGGGCAGTGAACAAGTGTGACAGTAGATGAAAGAGCACTGTAAATCTTGGAAACTTTTGCAGTGTTGAATATAAAAGCTATTAAAACTGGAAAATGGAACTACTCCAAAAACAAATCTGGACTTTCAAATCCGATTGCATCTGCTTCTGTTAACGTCGTTCCCTTTGTTTGCAATGTGATTCTACTGCTCGCACATCACAACTTTTAATTTTTCCTTAATTTTCAACACTTCTTATATTTTGTACTTTATTATTATTGTAGACTTGCACGTTCTTGATTTTGACCGTCTTGAATATGAACTTTTTCAACAATTATTTTTCCCTGTGCAGCTGTGAAAGACAGCAATTCATAACCCTCATAATTTCGGTCCTTCATAATTAAAACCAAAGTAGGTGTGGCAGCTCATGAGAAAATTTTATTAAAATATCTTAAAAATTTAGTGAGATACAAGGCTGTAGCCAAAAGGGGGGTCAAACCCTCCCCCCCCGAAATTTTCAAAGTTTGTATGCTATAAAAAATCTCTCAAAAATTTCTTTTTTGCACTTCAACTCGAAAAAAACTCAAGACCTCCCCCCCCCTGCCCAATATCACCAAAGATCGTCTAAACTTTTGTTTTTCGAGCAATTTTCAATTTCTAAAAAAATTTACATTGAAGCGCCCCTGAAAATTAACCAAAGAAGGGCCCTCAAACCTCTCTTCGTCCCACTAACATTACCGAAGATGTTCTAAAACCTACGTTTTAAGCTAACTTCAAAATGTTTTGAATGAATGTCTCTCTGCCACCCCCCTCCCTGTCTTGCCGAAATCATTAAAGATTTAAGATTATCTTTAATTTAGTTTTCATGGTTTAAATTTGGAAAATTTTCTGAAAGAGAGGTTCCGAAAACTCCTCCCCTAACATCATTGAAAGTCAACCAAAATTACATTTTTGGAGCTTCAATTTAGAAAGACTGCCAGTCCCCTTAACGTTACCAAACAACAATGGTTTTACAATCGTATTCAGTTTCAAAAAAATTCCTGTAGGTTAACACCAAATATGCCCCCCCCCCTTTCCGTACCATAATAGGTGATAATCAACAATTCTATTTTAAAGGATACAATTTCAAAAACGAACTGGGGAAGTGCCCCTGCACCTCTCTTTACATTACCAAAAGTTGTCAAAAATGCATTTTTAAAACTAAAAATTAAGATAATTGGCGGTTTCAGGCCCTGGGATCTCTCCTTCCCTTAACATCACCAAAAATCTTCTAAAACTGCGTTTTTAGAGCTACAATTAGTGATGTGGATCGGGTAAATACCCAGCGGGTAGGTAAATATTTTTTGGGTATTTACCTGAGTATTTACCCAAGGCCTGTGTAAATATCCAAAAACTGGGTATTTTACAAAAAAAAATGTAAAAAATGAATGGGAATTTTTTTAAAAATCTAAATATGAAATAATTGTAAAACTGATACATATACATATGTATTACACAGTTTATAATATTTTTTATTAAAAGACTTGATGAAATTATGAAAGAAACATATCGTGAACCAAAGAATCTTTCTTTTCAATGTTATAATTGGAGAAGAGTTTGCTTTTTTTTGTAACCAATTAAGCTTTTTACCTTTTGTAGAATGGATTTTTATATCTGAAATTTGACTATTATTATTGATTAGGCATATCCAACACATTTAATGTGAATATCATATTTGATTGCTTAGATTTTACACAATAATTCTTTAAATATGTGATCAAAATACAATTTTTGGTCAAAAATTTATTGTTTTGTATATGGTTGGTTATACAAGATATATTCTGAAAGTAATGCGATGGTTTTTTCCAGGCCGCTTTTATTGGTCTGAGTATAATCAAACTACTTGGTTTAGGTGAGGGGGACCATAAGGTTTTCCGAAAAACCAGTCTCAGGGTTATCCGAACTGTGGAAGTGGACAAACGTAAGTTAATGTTAACCTCTGCTCATCAACCCTGACACGGGAAAAATGGTACACGATTTAGTTTTGTTGCATAACCAACAAAATCTCTAAATCTCTTGAGGAGACTAACAAAATGATTTGTGAGACTTACGGAGACTCTTCTCTGTCCTATTCACAAGTTTTTAGGTGGCTAAAGACCTCTGAAGAGGGCCAGGAAGAGGTTCAAGATGAACAACGCTCTGGGTGGCCGTCAACCAGCAAAACCGACAACAATGTGGCTCGTGTTCCTCAAATGTTGCACTTTGATCCTCGATTGACTATCAAGATGGTTGCAAATGAACTGAACATGTCGTCTACTGCTGTATTTCGCATTAGTGTAGATTTAGCGATGAGAAAAGTGTGAGGCAAGTTCGTATCGAAGCACCTTGCCATAGCCTGCTGCGAATCTGTGAGTTCCTGGTTAAACACCAGGTGAAAACTCTCTCCCAGCCCCCTATAGTCTTGACGTCGCCCCGACAGACTCCTTTTTGTTCCCTCCGATTAAAGCAGTCCTGAAACGAACCCATTTTCATCCCTAGAAGAGATCCAATCAGCCGCGAAGACCTTAGGGGAGGTCCCCAAAAACACCTTTCAGAGCACTTTGGCAGAGACGATGTAAGAAATGTGCAGAAGCCCAAGGTAGGAGTTTGCGAATCTGTTCAATAAATTACTTTTAAAAAAGAATTGTATTTGCTTTAGTTTTGTAATTGCAAAATTATAATTGCGTTAGTTTTGTAATAGACCCTGTATATATACATAGTGGAATACATACAGAAAAGTATTTTAGTTGAATATAAATTTTTGAAATAAATACCCGGGTAAATACCCATTTTGGTATTTACCCCTAAAAATAAATACCCGGGTATTTTACATCACTAGCTACAATTTTAAAAAAAATTGTTGGCGAGCTCCCAAACTGCCCTTTTATTAACATAACTAGAGATATAATAATATTGCGGTTTTAAAATTACCCTCATACCTCTTCTCCCTCTAACATTACCAAAGAAAACGCATTTTCAAGACTACAAATCCTTAAACTTTCTGGGGCAGCAGCCCCCTTTATTTGAGACACATTTGATATAAAAAAAGAGACCTTCAATTTCATACACCTCCTATTTATTTTTTGACTTCAGAATGGCCCTGAGAGTCGAATCATGCAGGGAGGTTTTGGTCAAAAGGGGTTTTACCCTTTTGACCAAAGACAGTCAAAAACTAGGTTTTAAGCTCTTAACTTTGAAAATTTTTCGGATCAGAGGCTCCTATCCCTGCTATCCTTCCTAATATCACTAAAGGTAACTCAAAATTGCATTTTCAGAATTTTGATTTCGAAAATTTACGGGAGGACAGCAGCTGCTTACCCGCCCCTTATGACGTCGTACCAAGCTTAATCGAAAATCATATTTCTTGGACTTCAATTGCAAACAATTTTCCCTGGGGAACCTCTTTTCCTTGTCTAATGTTACCAAAGAGAACTTTGGAATGTGTTTTAAGAAGGGAAAGCTCTTAAATTTCCATCTCCTTCTCGTAAACTCAGCCAGAAAAATTTGTAATGGCATTTTTAAAGTCTTATTGTCAAAAATTTTAGAGCCCTCCCCTCCCCCCTGAACCCCCAGCAACATCAATCATTGGTCCTATAACTTCCAAAAATTTCCGAGTTAGAGCAACCCCTAACATGTCAACATATATCCCAAAATTACGTTTTTAAAACTTCGGTAACAAAATGTTCCGGGGTCAGCCCCAAACGCGGTTTTTAGACTTCAAAAATTTCTAGGTGAGCGTCCGCAAACCAAACACTTTTCCTTGTGTTACTTACCAAATATAGCCTGAAATTGCATTTTTAAAAAAAAAAAGTCTTTTGAAGTTGTGTTTAAAATGAGATACCGAACCCAATGTCAGTTTGGCATGTATTTCAAAATATTAAAAATACTCCTAGGTTTGCTCCTCTCTTACAAACTTGGGCACTCCTGGCCTTCAAAGCTCAAGAAAAGTGATTGGTGATACATATTACAATTTCATGTTCAACTTGAGGGCCAATTAAAGGTCCTCGTTATCTTTCGCGATTGCAATATTTACACGCATCATTTTCTGTACCAACAAAACTTGCACATTATTAAATTTGATTAAATGATATTTTTAGAAACCTTGATCTTGAGGTCTTAAATTTATGTATATTTTTAAAAAATCTATCATTTATAAGTGGTGAACTTGCCAGCAGTGTTTTAAGGCATTTAATTCAAGTTCTATGGGAGCAACTGAGGTGTATAATAACTGATTTTAAAGGTGCTTACATGCACTTTAATTCTGTAAACTCCCCATTATCTGTGGAATAGGGTGGCATGGTAACAGCAGATAACCGAATATGTGGATAATCTGCGAAGTAAGTAGAAAACAATATTAGTGTATGCAATAGCTTTAGATAGATCAATAATACAGTCGACTCCCGCTACAATGCGATCCGACTTACGCGAAAAGGCTATAACGCAAGTTTTTCCACAAGTAACGAATTTTAGAGCTAACATGAATTCCTCGTCGACAACAAGCTTTTTTCTTTTTTTTTTTTTTTTTGAAAGGAAGTATCGACTTTGTTATTGGCTGCTAAATATTGATTTCGTGAATGTTATTACATCCCTTTAGCATCACTGACAGCAGCGAAAGCTCTCATACCAAACTAGTCTACATATTGCGTTGTTAGTGCATCAAATAACCACTCAACCAGCGCTTGATTTAAGTGTAAGCCCATGAAGCACAGGCTTTGGGGCCCCCTAGCTGGGGGGCCGCAAAAATTTTTGTAATGAATGTTTTCATTTCTTTTGCACTATAAAATTTTTCTAAATAGTTTTTATTCTAGCATAAGTTTAAAAATTAAATTGCTATTACTGGCTCTATTTTAACAACGCTTATGAGTTCAGTAGAAAAGTATCTGGGGATGATATCTAGCATAAAATAGAGTGACATCAAGCATAGTACTGAGCGCACTATCACTGCTTGAGGCATCTATGTTGTTTCTGTTAATTTACAATATTTCACGATGTTTGAATCTTTTGTAACAGTTTATTTATGTTAGTTTCAAATTACAAATACATTGATTCAGAAGTTGAAATAGCTTCAGAACTTCCTCTCCAAGGATAATTTGGGGACACTTGAAAACATTTTTGGGTCCCCAAAAAATAGCACTTTTTCTCTTTTTACAAGCAATTGGAGATCGGTTTGTGAAAGGAAAAGACTTTGTTCAAGGTATTCAGTGATAATGTCAAAACATAATATGCTTGCACTCTCTGTTTACTGCAGCCTATATTCATGCAAATGTCAATGGGGGTCAACCTGAAGAAATTTAGTGGTGCAGTTTGCACCACTGATTTTTTTTTTTGGGGGGGGGGGTATCAGAATTTTTTAAATGGTACGCCATTTTTCTAAGGAAATGGAAACCTCTGCAATGAGAAAAAGGTGTGTGTATGAGTACGTTCTTCAGTTTTGCTAGTCAAGGGGCCCCCCACAGGTTTGTTGTGCTTACAGTCCTAAAATTTCTAAATCGGGGTTTGCACTCAGCATCTTTAATTTATTTATTTTTCATTCTAATTGTTAAAGTTGATAAAATAGAATGACGCTTTCGTGTGTTGTTTCTTCCAAAGTTTGAAGAAAGGGAAGAAAAATAATGTTCCTGCCAAAAAAAAAGGTTAAGATTCTCGATATGCTTGAATAACTACAAAACGTCGACTTTAGCACGAAAATAAGTATGAGTGAGTCTTTCATACGTAAAAGTCAAAACAACAGAGCTTAGAACATAAACTTCAGAACTTAGTTTCAATATTAAATTGCAGAATATTGTCTAAGCAAGGTAAATATATATTATGAAAATGGAAGCTTTTCTTGTACTGTGGATTAAAGAGTTCAGGAAGAGAGAGAGAGGCTGTTGCTATAAATGGAAATGCTATAAAAGACAAGGCGAAGCAATCGTATTTAAAAATGTATTGCAAAAGAAAGGAGTATAAATCATCACCATCTTTATTTTTCAACTCATGAATTTTATTACTGTATTTACTGTAACAGTACTATTATAGTGCAGCATTTTATTATTACTACATACTGTGCATGCTGTGTTGTTTTATTTTATGTCTTTCCCTCCCATTGATTATTCATTTTGTATAACTTAAAGTGTTTTATGTTGAAGAACATGGCTTTTTATTTTTAAAAACAGTTAAAGTTTATTTATTTAGGTAAGAAACTGTAATGTACAGTTGAGAGGAATACTTTTAAGCAGTTTAAGGGGTGTTTAACAGTGTTTAAAAAAATTGGTATGTTTCTAAAAAAAATTGTATGCATACATTTCTCTACAACGTGAAATTTTGACTTTCGAGGAGTCTTGGAACGCATCCCTCGCGTAAGTCGGGACTCGACTGTATTTAATAAATAGATTTACTAAAATGATAACATTGTATAAAAATGTATGTAAAAGCTAAAAAATAATTGCTCATTGTAGCAATGGATTTTGCACCCTTTCGAGAAATGGAGCAAACAGAGTAACACTGAAACAGATCAAGCTAGGTTACACCAAAAATGCATAGGGGAAGGGAGGGAAGTTTTTTAAGCAAGATTGGTGTGGGCACTCGATTATATGCTAGTAAGTGGTGTAGATTTAAAAATCAATAAGAATAGTGTAGATTTAAAGCAGTAAGTAGATCTAAAAATCAGGTTTCAAGTAGTCAGATTTCGAGGACTATGAATGGTTTAATGCCTTTGGAAGGGAAGGTGAAGAAAAAAATAGGAATGTCTAGAAACATGTTTTGCACTTGTTAAGTAAAAAATGTGTGCAGTTATCTACATTTAGTTAATCATTGCAAAATAAAAAAAAAAGGTTTTTTTTTTTTTTTTTTTTGAATGTGTGAAAGCTGGTGGATAATCCGCCCATGCGGATAATTGGGAGTTTACTACATATATAGTTTAATTATTTTCAAGAAAATTTTTGTTCACAAAATTTAAAATAATGTCTTTTGAAATTTTTGAAAAAAATATGATTTTAAATGTATTTTAATGAATATATTCAACATTTTTCAGAGGGGGACTGTGAATGACTCAGCAGTTGTGGCAAACAATGTGGGAATTTTGTTTAAATTTTTTTTTAATTTCGCTTTTAAATGTTATAACTCATGTTTTATGAAAGCAACAGTTTTAAAATTGCTCAATTTTAAAAGAATTATATTCACTTTAATTTGTAACTTGAATAATTTCGAGGAAAAAATTTTCCCACAAAATTTAAAGAAAAAAACTCAAACATTTTTGAGATAGTATACTTTATTATTTTTTTTAAATACTGTTTGGTTTTAATGCATATATTTATAAAAGTGTCAAAACATTTTTAGTGGGACCATGAAGGGTTCAGCTGTTAGTAAAAAGTTTTTGCACAAATTGCAGTAATATGTCCTACATTGTTTGCTGAAACTGATGATTCTTTCATGGTCCCACTCTGAAATGATCTCTATTCATTAAAGTACAATAAAAATCATGTGTTTTGTCCAAAAATTTTAAAAGACATTATCGTTAAAATTTTTGAACTTAACATTTTATGAAAAAAAAATCTCAACAATTATTCATTACATAACATATTAAATTAATGCGCATATAATTGTCTTTAAAATGAGCTATCAAAAAACTCTATAGTTCCCATAGCACTTCAGGTTTAACATTTTAAAGCACTGCTGTCAAGTAAACAAAGAGCTTTTTAACGCATTTCAAAATTTCTCATCAATTATGAATGATAAATTAAAAAATATATATATGAAAAAATTTAAGACACCAAAGAGAATTGGTGTGTTAAATTGGCGTGAAGTGGCCCTAACTAGCTTAAAAATGTGCCGTAAAAAAGCCATATAAAGGCCTTATTTTTTAATCTGCTGGAAGAGTGGAAACCCTGTATAGTAATAAATTAAAATTTCTTAGGAAACATTTCCTCATAACATTTAAATATTTAAAGTTTTGATAAAGTAACTTTTACTCTTGGTAATTCAATAAAATTACTGTTCAAAAGAAAAAATTGAAGCCACCAATAATTCCGCCCCCCCCCTCCTCTGTCTTTTTTTTCAATTTTTCTGTTCTGCCCCCCCCCCCCCTCTCATTACCATATGTCTACCAATGCACAATAAAAATCATAGCAACACGTCCCTTTTTCGTATTTTTGTCGAAAATTTAAGGACCCCGCCCCCCCAAACAGAATCCTGGCTATGGCCTTGGAGAGATATTGGCGATCTTATGAATTGTATATTAAGGATTCCCCGAAACGCAATGAACCATAAGGGATTATTCACAAATATTCTGCTTTTTTTCTCGAAGCACATCCTAGAAACACTGAACAATCAAGCACGCTTTGCCAATTTGTGAACAATCCCTTACAGTTCATCACTAGGGTGGTTCGAAAAAATTGATTATTTTATTTTGGAATCGCGTTACCTCTTAAAAGTAGCTGTTTAGTATCCTCAATTTGGCGAAAAACTAAAAAAGAAAATCTAAATTGACATCTTCAGTTCGCGCATGTGGTTGAAAATTTGAAAAAATATACTAAACATTAAACTTTTCAAAAAGTAATAAAAAATTTTTTTATATATTTTTGTAAGGCAACAGCCATAAATTGTCAGTATACAGCGTAATTTGAACCTAAGAAAATATTTTATACCTTTTACATAAGATCTTTCATTTGCACATGTGCTGTAAATTCTCCTGAAATTTGAAACCCAATCTATGGCATATAAAGATCTTATGTAAAAGCTATAAAATATTTTTAAAGTTCAAACTACGCTATATGCTGACAATTTATGGCTATTGCATCATGAAAAAGTACAAAGGACTAATTTTATTATTTTCTGAAAATTTCAATTTTTAACATTTTTTCAAACTTTCAGCCTTATGCGCAAACTGAAAATGTCAATTTAGAATCCCCCCCCCCCCCCCCAATTGAGAATATTGAACTACAACTTTTGAGAGGTAAAGCGATTCCGAAAAAAAATAATAGATTTTTTCTAACCAATCATCACATATCTTAAAATAATCGAGATTCAGCTTTTAGGTTGTCAAAATATTTTAATTTTTCATGATGTACAAATGGATTTTCTTTTAATGTTTTCATGTCTACGGAGGTGTGACATTTATTAGACTCAAGGAGCAAAAAACAGGAAAATCGGTTATACCAGTTAAAAAATAGCCTCTAGATCCTTTGTAAAAGTCTAAATATGTTTTTCAAAAATAGTTGAATTACTGTATACATTACTTCAGTGCTAAATTTCCCCTCCCTGGCTACATTGAGTCTCATCTGATAAATTCCGTGATTATGGTCTGTTGTGTTTCGAAAACTTTTTCTGCAGCTGTGAGAGGTGTTAAGTATTTTTTCGTGTATTTTTGCACTAGGGCCACCCGAAATAACAAGTTTATGAGAGATTTTGTTTTGCACAGTGGTTTCAGTGAATAGTTTTATTGTTCGTTTTCATGTTTTTCCCTTCGATTTTGGTGAATTTTGTGAAATGTGTAAGCTGCCTGACCTCTCGCCATGCAAGAAAGCATTGTTTATGTGTATGTTAGACCAAAATACCTTTTCACAAAGAGAAATTACGAAAAAACTTACTTCTTCCTCAAAAACTGCCTGCAGAATCAATGTTTCTGCTAAAGAAAACATACTAGTTGTTCCAAAGAGGCTGGGAAATTGTGGCAAAAAATGCGAAAAGTCTCCAAGGATAAAAAGAAAACTTATTTAGATGGTCAAGGACAACATAAAATAAACTAGTAAAGACCTTGCTAACATTCTGAAGCATATGGTGTGAAGGTGGACCCACCATTGGTCCAGCGAAGACTCATTGCCAATGGGATGCCTGCTCGAAGGCGCCGCAAGAAGGCCAAAATCACCCCAGATACGGCAAAGAAAAGGACTTAATGGTCTCTAGAGCATCTCTTAAACATATTTGACCCAGTGAATCCTTTTCTTTGCCATAGTTGGGGTGATTTAGGCCTTCCTGTGTGGTCTTCGAGCAGGCATCCCATTTGCGATGAAACTTCGCTGGACCAATGGTGGGTCCACCTCCACACAAGATGCTTCAGATTGTTAGCAAGGTCTTTACTATAGTTGCTTTTCTATTGGTCTTGTCCATCTAAATAAGTTTCTTTCCATCCTTGGAGACCTTTTGAATTTTCTGTCACATTTTCCCAGCTTCTTTAAAACAACTAGTATGTTTCCTTTGTTAGAAAAATTGATTCTGCTGACAGTTTTTGGGGAAATAGTAAGTTTTTTCGCAAGTTCCCTTTGTGAAAAGGTATTTTGGTGTAACGTACTCAAATCCAATGCTTTGTTGCATGGTGAGAGATCAGGCAGCTTACTCATTTCATAAAAATTCACCAAAATCGATGTTTGAAGGGAAAAACATGAAAACGAACACTAAAACTGTTCAATGAAACCACTGTGCAAAACAAAATCACTCATAAACTTGTTATTTTGGGTGGCCCTAGTGCAAAAATACAGGGAAAAATACTTAACACCTCTTACAGCTGCAGAAAAAGTTTTCGAAACACAACAGACCATAATGACAGAATTTATCAGATGAGATTCGATGCTGCCAGGGAGGGGAAATTTAGCACCGAAATAATGTATACAGTACTTCGACTATTTTCAAAAAACATATTTAGGATTTTGCAAAGGATATAGAGGCTATTTTAAAGCCAGAACATTCAATTTTCCTGTTTTTTGCTCCTTGAGTCTAATAAATTTCACACCTCTGTATTTGGCTACAAAATTTTAAAAGTTATAAATTACTAGATTTCATGAATGTGCAGTGAAAAATAATTGCTTTACTGTCCATATTTCATCAAATTTATTGATGATTTTTTTGAAAATTTTTTTGATGATTTTTTGAGCACGAAACTGCAGTTCTCGGCTGGAATTGACTGAGCTGGCAGTGTATTTCATGCATTTCTGCCTTAGCCCTGGATATAGGGTGGTAACTTGCTGAATATGCTTGCCTTGCCTTCAATATTCGAGTTTAACCCGAACCATTGCTTTGGTCACTCGTCTGGTCAGTGCTAATTCTGTATTAGCTACCAGTTTGTTTGGAACTCTTGGCTTCTTTAAGAGGTTTTCTACCTCCAGCTCAGTCACTCCTATGCCAGGCTGATGAGTGCCAATAAGCACGAAACTGCAGTCCTCGGTTGGAATTGACTGAGCTGGTGGTGTATTTCATGCATTGGTATCAAATGCTTGCTAAAAAAAAATATATACAGTAGTACCTCCTTTAAGGGACACCTCTATTTAAGGGACACTTTTTCTGGTCCCAGTCCCTTTGAATAGTGACCTCCATGCATTTGCCTATCATTAAGGGACACTCTATTTAAAGGACAGTCACAGAGTAAAATTACAAAAAAGATTTGTGTAAAAATGCATTAGACCTATCGAATTTATTGGAATTCGAGGTTCACAAGTTGTCCAAAATAAACTGGGAAAAATGTGTCTTGACATTCATATGCAAATAAAGAAGTATGGGTGCTAAAATAATTTCTGAGACTTACATTCATACTTTTCAACTTCATAAATTTCTTTATATGGGCTCAGCCCCGGCAGATAGTGTGCCGGCCATTACAAGCTTGCTATAGAAAACTTGAAATGTGATCACACTGTATTTTGCATTGTAAACTATATGACATCAAACAAATCCATGTAACATATTAAATCAAAATTGCAATTAAATGCAGGAATCTGAGAAACTGTCACGCCTAGCATTATGAGGTGATTCATGCCATTTCAGATTTTGTCCAAAAAAATTGCCAATTATTACTTACCTTGTTAAAAGCCCAAATCCAGATTTTTTTTGTCCTGAATTTGAGTTGTTCAGTTTTTATGGGCCCCTAAAAGTCACCACGCGGCAGCAAAAATTAAGCGGATTTTTAAGACATGGTAATTGCTATGAGCAAACATTGTTCCTGAGAACAATTTGACTTTAAATTCTTTTTATGTAGGAAGAATAGAGGGTTCAAGCTTGACAAAATGAATGCTAAATTTGTGGCAAGTTGTTTGCCGCAAGGTCAATGAAGGTCACAAAAAAGTGGCATTTTTGACGTTTTTTAGCACTTTTGCAGTCCAAAAACAGATTGCACTTTTCAGTTGCTACGGCAAAAGTACACTTGAAAGGTAAGGCACTTAAAAAATCAACTGAGGCAAGTTTAATGTTCTTTTAGTTACATTAGGCCGAAATAGGAAAATGTCACATTTTATTGATGTTCAAACTGTTGTAACTGATTGCCCGAACAACATATTGAAATAATTTTTTGTCCTTATTATCCCCTATTATTAGTCTTACCAAAACAGTAAATTCCATTGAGGCGAAACGCGTCAAACATTTTTTTAAAAACAATAAGTTTGCCTATTTTTGTCGTCATTTCTTTTTGCTTCTTCATACTATTTGCCTGAATTACTGGTATTTTAATAATATAGTTTGCAATATAAATTGATCACGGGACGCGGGAGTGTCCTGCCGCCAAGAGAACCAAGCATCAGAAGCCAACAAAAGCAAATACACCGCCAAGAAAGACGAAACAAAATAAAAGCGACAAAGAACAGTTTACACGACAGAACAAGTTGGGGTTTTCTGTGTTTTTCACCCCTCTGTATCTCAGCCCCATGAAGACCCCCGGTGTTGATTTTTGGTATACTCAATCTCTAGTGACCCCTGACGATGTAAACCAAAATGCAATCTCCTGGACCATCAGGGGGGGGGGAGGAATTTAAGTTATAAAATCGCTGTTCAAAAAAAGTTTTCGTTTTCTTTGACAGCCCAGACGAAAAGACGAATCAAGCTGAAATTTCGCACACACATTCCTTGTGTCCTACTAATGTGCCTTTTGTGCCATTTGACCCCTTCCCCCCTTGTTTTTACCCCCAAATTGTACCTTCCCGGGATTCTTCAGCAGCTCCCCGGGGGGCTATTGTAATGATTTTTTATACATATTCTTGGGGGGCCATTGAGGACATAAACAAAAATTTAAATCCCAGGGACATCATGGACCGGAGTAATTAAAGTTTGAAAATCATGAATTTCCCCTAAATGCATGTGTATCTACTCTCAGGTTATAGGATTTGTTAATCTCTGACTGCAATGGCAATGCTAGAACAGATCTAAGATCTAACAATTATTCAAAAGTTGTCTTTGGAAATGAAATTTAATCAAGACTAATAAAACAGGTTCAACAGTTGTAACTAGATTTTAAATCGCGGATATCACAAATTTGGCATAGCGACTGCGCATACGCGCGGACTTAGCTCATTGGGCTTTCTGTTTTAAGATTCTATGTTGTTTGTTTATATTTAAGCAGAGAAACATTAATGAATGAGATTAGAATACAGTCCCCCCACTCCCCCCCCTCCCAGTTTCACCAATAGGAATTTTCCTTTCTTCCTGTTTTTCAGTTTTGATATATTTAAGGGGGAAGAAATTTTAAATGTCGGCGAAATTATATGTAACTGTACGCATATGAATATGATACATCTAACTTTATAATTGAAAGCGAAAAATAACATTTATTGGTTTGCTTATTTTCTAAATCAATGCATTTTTCACAAACAACACATTATGAATTGAAATATATGAAATATGTGTGTGGATATCCGTGTTACATTAAAAAAAATAACTTCATGAAAATGTTGAATAATCCGTCAAATAAAGAAGCTGTAATAGAATTTATTGCGAAGTTGTAAAATACTTGAAAACAATATGATTTAAAATATTGTATTTTATTATCCAAGCAGTTTTCTTTGCTACAGAGAGGTTACAAGGATTGCAATAAAATTTAAACGGCCCAATTCTCACCAAATGAACATAGAATCTTACTGGTCAGACAATAACATGACCTAAAATTAAGCTTGCCATTATTGTTCCTTAAAAACACAAAACAACGTTGTTTCAATTGAATATTTATAACTTGAAATTATCAATTTTAAAAATACAGACAAAGTAATAATATCAGTGCAAAAAGATGTGATATCTCAGCAAAAACGACCCTGTTGTAAAAAATTCCCCGCCAAGAAAACCTTTAACTCTTCCCCACAAAAAAGAAAGCCTTCATCCTAAACCAAAAACCCCTCAGCCTTAAAAAGTCATGATATCTAGTTTGCCCGCCAAATATCTGCCAAACTATTATCCTCCCTGTTCTCCTCTTTCATCACACCTACTTCTGTTAGAACCTCCTCTCACCTTCAACTCCTCAAAAATATGGATAGATCCTTAAAATTGGTTACCTTGTTTGGCGGAAGCTTTTTGCTTACCAAGCAACTACCTCAATTAGAAAAATTTAGAAGAGTTAAAGGTTTTCTTGGCGGGGAAATTTTTACAACAGGGTTGTTTTTGCTGAGATGTGATATTGCTCTGTGACACATGTATGATATTTTTGAGTCATTTAATTTAACATAAGACATTTATAGCATTTGAATTTTGTATATTTAAGTGCAAAGTGATTTAGTCAGCATTTTCAATGTTATTATATTAAAAAATCTTTTTTTTTCTAAAATCAAACATATAGTTCTATTTAAGACTCCTGAATGTGTTTTAGCACGGCACTTTAAATGTATCTGTACCAGACAATTTCTGTAAAAAAAAAAAAAAAAAGTGTCTTTTTTTTTTAATTTTTGTTCTCAAGGCTTTTTTTTTCCTTATTAAAGCGACTAATTTTTGAACTATTACATTTTTAACATTCCAATAAGAAATGTATGTAAAATAAATTAGTTTTTGTTTTTGACAGAGTATATTTTAAAACATTATCGATTCAACTTCTGAAATGTACATCTATATTGGCTTCGGTAATATAATTCGTAGCAAAACGAAATTCTTTTTTTATTTCTTGACTTTTGTATTCTTACCACTACATTATAAATAAATCCGAAATATCAGAACAATAATACTATAGAAATTGAATTTCCAATGTTTTAAAATAAAAAAAAATAAAAAAAAAAGAAAGTAGAAGATAGAAAAAATAACTTAGCCTATTTCAATCGTCATGTTTTTTTGCATCTTCATTCTATTTGCCTAAATTACTGCATTTTTATAATATAGTTTGCAATATATATTGATATTATAATGTTCTGTGACACATTTAATATTCATTTAAATTTGCACATGATATTTAACATTTAAACTTTTATACTTAAGCGCAAAGTCATAAAACGAATGGATAAATAATTGATTTTCTGCTTCTGCAGAAAAGGTGGATTTCGTCCCTGATATTTTCTTTTTCAGCAATTTCATTTTCTTCAATTGAGGCAGTGAGAAGCAAAGGGATGTAAGTTAAGATGAAGTGAAAAAAAATAAATTTTCGAATTTCGCAACGCCTGGGGTCTCAAAGTTGTCTTTTAGCATCAATAGGATACCCTCGAAATATTAACCTCCTAGGATAATATCTTTAGGTTCCAAAATCGCCTCAAATATATCCAAAATTGCAAAAAATCGATCTTTTTTTGAACTTTTTTTACGAAATTTCAAATATATAATTTTGAAAATGCTTAGAGGTTCAAATTATAACTCTATGTAAGGTTATTATCTCCTAAAAGTTTTAGGTCGATAGAGTCATTTCTTTAAATTTTCTAAAAACCACAAAATAAACCAAAAATCGACATTTTTTTTTCCATTTGCACATGACCTAGCAGCACAAAAATAAATCAAGTGCACACAATATAAATATTTTTAACACAGAATCTAAACCTATTTATCAGTTAAAAAAATTATTTTATTATTCAGATAACTTATTACATTACATTTAAGAGCTTTTGCTAAGCATCATTTTTGTAGTTTTTGTATACATTGACGGTACAATCCAACTAACAAGCACTCAACAAGAAAAATTACTTTTTTTTTATTACGAATTAAAATTTTTAGATTACCAAAATGTTTGTTACCGAATTTTCCATTACACGAGTTCGTATTAAAGCTACTCTACTTGCGAACAGAGCCGCCTTCTTTTTAGGGTAGACTGAAAAAAATGAATTTCCGAATTTCGAAACGTACAAGTGATTCTCTTGGCTAATGAAAAAGAGCAAAAAACATTAACTCCCATCAAATATCATTAATACAAGAACCCGGTTCAAATAACACAGGATTTATAAAAGTTCTGCTCAGAGAAGCTGAAATTATACAGTATAACATTTTTAATTTCCTAACAGCTAATGAAATGCCACTTGACAACTTGGTTGTTATTGGTTAAATGGTTGCGACGGTACCAACACCAATACTAGTGCGACAGGAGGAGTCATTTGTCGTCTATAGTTAAAACTAGAGTGCCTTGAGAACAGAGTGGCGACAACAGCGTTGTTCCCACCCCCCCCCCCCCCCCCCCCCCCCCCCCCCCGGACAAGCGCGGCCGCAACTTTCGTCCAGATGCGAGGAGAGAAAATTTTGACCGTTATCGCGGTTTTGGCAGCAGACGTGACTTCAGCTTCTGAAGCATTTCGCAGAGGCTACTGAGTTTCTCTCCATTCTTTCTTTTCACTTATCATCCGCCAAAAACAAATACATACATAAGATTTCTAAGAGAAACGAATTGAAAATGATAAACGACATTACCATTTTCTTTACATATTATGTGTGCGTGAATGAAAACAAAGTAAATGACAAATTTTAACTTTCACAAGAGAAACGAATCAGAGAAGACCATTACTTTAAAAATTAAAAATAAAAAAAACCGACTGAGTCGCAACTGTAGAATCAAGAGGGAAAATTGAAAATCCTTTTAAAAGCCTTATATTATTAAAAATCAATGTCAAGCATATTATTTGCTATTGAATAGAAACTGGCAACATGTTAAAATATCATTTTAAATCATTGCTTTTAATTTCCTTGTCCGCCAACAATGAATTCGTTTATCAATCGCGTGAATAAAGGCTCAGTCGGTATTAAAATCTGCTTTTAAAAAACGTTATAATTCGAATTCTATGAAATATGAAAGTTCCAAACACATGCTATCAGACGCGGGAAAAAATTCTCTTTATTTTGGTATTAAATTAAAAAATTTTTAACTATGTTTTCACTGCAAAAATTGCGAAAAAACTTTTACACGGGTTTAATTAATGTCATCCAAAGATGCAGCCTAGGTAAGAGCACTCTCGATTAGTTCTCCTTTCGAACATTTTTTTTTTTTTTTTCAAAATCGGTCCATCCGTTTAGTCGCTAGAGTGCCACAGACAGACATACAGATACAGACACGTCAAACTTATAACCTCCTTCCATTGTTTGTCGGGGGTTAAAAATGAGTCTTCTTGGGGAAAAAAAAAAAAAAAAAAAAAGCTATAATAATTGTTTTTCAACGAGAGAAAATTCGAAAAATAAATAATTAATTTTTATTGCTTATTGTAACGTGCAATAAAAAAATGTTCCTCTTGAAGCAAATTAGGAAACATAATATATCTATAGCTGGGCGGTTCAAGGCAAATCACCCGATTCAAGATCGAGATCGAGACTTTTGCACTATCTCACTCAACATTTTAAACTCTATTTAGAAGTACAAGAAGAATTACATGCGAAGATTTCAATGAACTAATTTTTATTCTATAAGCTCATAAATGGCAATCCAATCGAGTAATAAAAATTATCAGAAAAGAAAGTTTTCTAACTCGTCTCTTGGCTTTGTTTTTGTGACTAAATTCCCTTTCCCTCCCAGGTACAGATACATGCATACGAATAAGTTAAATTAATTTCTGCTATATCCAATTTTTACGAAAATAAGAAATGAAAAGATCAAAACAAACTATTAGCTATAGATAACTGAAATGTATGGTTTCTCACTGTATAAATGCAAATAAATTCTAAACAAAATAAACAATTCACTTCCAATGGTTATCGCAACGTATATTTAAAAAAAAAAAACTTTTATCTTCGAAGAAATTAGCAAAAAATTAAAAAATAAATAAAAAGTATATCGTCAACTGAATGCTACAACTAGGTAACTGCAAATTTGCGTAAAGTTGAATGTTTTACGAAGGGTTGGTTTAATGATACATTAATTTCGTGAAAAGATACTAATTCCTTGAGTTTTTTTTGAAACAGTATGAAAAATACTGAGTTGAATTTGCGTACTTTAGGATATACCCCACACTATGAATATGAATGATTTAAATTAATTTTAAACTTATTTAATTTTGAACATTCACACTGTGAGTTATTGGAATTGAGTTTCACATCCCCCCCCCCTTTATGGTTTCTGTCTGTACACAATAAAAATGTGCACCAGTTTCAATTTTCTCTATAATGAATCATAAATAATAAGCAGCTTCATAGAATAAACTTTAATAACATAGTTTCCATATAATAACTAATATATATTTCTTTTTCTTACAAACAAGATGCATTTTATTCTCAGATAAGTATTTCATTTGAGTAAAAATATTACGGGATGAAACTCATTTACAAGCAAAATTAACTTCTAAAACCCGAAAATCAAACGCTCCTGAAACGGCTAATGGTTGCCGCAACGTTAGGGAAGCCAAAAAGCCCGCCAACACTATCGGAATCCAAAATCCCCAGATAAATGCTCTATAATTAAATCAATTTCTCGCTTAGAGTTCCAAAAATGATAAAAACTGATAGTCCATACATTTATGCACTTGAGACATAAGGTGAAATGCCAGTACAAAACTGATTATTCACAAAAAAAAGCGTTTTTCTGAGACCCATCCAACAGAGGCGCTTCCCCGCTTCTCAGGGGGGGGGGTGTGCTTGTCGTCACTCTGATCATTCAAGGCACTCTAGTTAAAACTTAAAACTAAACAAACAAATACAGTGGTAGATTTCGTCTGCTGTATGCAAATGAACGTTCATTAATTGAGACATTTAATGCAAAATTTGAGCAGAACAGCGAAGGGGCCCGCAAATATTTTTAGTGACTAACAGGAAAGATATCAAAACCTGCAAAAATCTGCCACTGGTGAAGTTAAAAAATAGATTCTTTTGAGAATGCCCCATGTACTTTGGTTGGAACAGATCTTCGCTCCCATCAACTATACATTCGTATGAAATTTTCCAAGATGTTTCATCTGGAAATTGCTCAAGCGATCTTGCTACTAAAAAATTTCGTCCTGTAGTACATTCCAGGTAGATAACGATTGCCGCTCGTCTATTAAAATTGTACATTTCAGAGAATCAGAGTGAAAATATACGGTCGCGCTGTGTATACAGTGTATATTGCTCTTTGAGCAATCTCTAGATGAAACATCTTGGCAAATTTCATACGAATATATTGCGCATGTGAGCTAAGATCTGTTCTAGTCAAAGTTGAAGGGACGTTCTCTAAGAATATAATTTTAACATTAGTAGTGGTAAATTTTCGCTGGTATTGATATCTTTTCAGATAATTACTAAAAAGACTTGTGTGTTCTTTCGGTTTTCCATTCAAAGGTACATCAAATGCTTCAATCCAAGGTAAGTTTATTTGCATACAGCACACAAAATCAACCACTGAATGGGTTAGTTTAGTTTTAACTTTAAACGTCGAATCACACCTCCTGTCACACCAGTAATGGTGTTGGGTCTATCACAATCAAATTGGCAAATGGCTGCTCATTGCTCATTACTTGTTTAGAAATTCATAATGTTATACTCTTTAATTTCAGCTTCTCTGCACGGAATTGTTATATGTCCTGTGTTTTTTGAGCCGGGTTCCTGCCAGAGTATAATGATATTCAACATTAGTTACAATATGCTTTTCACTCTTTTTCATTTGCAAAGAAAATCACTTGTACATTTCGAAATTCGAAAATTCATTTTTTTCCCACTCCACCGTAAAAAGAAGACTGCTCTGTAAGCAAGTTCAGTCTAGTTAATTCGGACTCGCTTAATGGAAAATTCCTTAACAAATGTTTTTATAATAAAAAAAATTTAACTGGTCAACAAAATTATTTCTTGTTGGGTGCTTGTTAATTGGATTGTACCATTATTGTATAAAAACACAAAAATGATGTATAGCAAAAGCTCTTAAATGTAAAGGCATAAATTATCTGAATAAGAAATTAAATATTTAACTTATAAATAAGTTTAGAATCTGTGTAAAAAATATTTATATTGGGCGCACTTGACTTATTTTTGTTCTGCAAGTTCGAGTGAAAATGAAAGAAAAATTTCGTTTTTTGGTTTATTTTGTGGCTTTTAGAAAATTTGAAGGAATTACTCTATCGACGTAAAACTTCTTGGAGATATTAATCTTACATAGAGTTAAAATTTACACCTCTAAGCATTTTCAAAATTATATATTTTAAGTGTCGTAAAAAAAGTTCAAAAAAGATCGATTTTTTGCAATTTCTTACTTTTTGAGGCGTTTTTAAAACTATAAGATATTATCCTAGGAGGCTAATATTTTAAGGGATTATGTTGATGCTAAGAGGCAACTTTTGGGACCCCAGGCGTTTTGAAATTCAAAAATTTATTTTTTTTCCACTCCACCCTAATGTAAGTGCGGACATTTTCAAGTTTTTAGTAAAACACGTTTAAAGATAACATCCTAGGTAGGCTTTCATTGAAAATTTTTTCTAAGTCATGCTGTATAGCAGCAACTACCAGGCTACTAGTACCATCTCTTGCCCCAAGACGGAGGAGAGGTTCACTTACCATGAGTACTGGTTATCTCCAAATTTTTTATATTTTGCCTTTGCTTCTCACTGCCTCAATTGTGAAATGTAAAAGTTCATCATCGTCATCCATTTCCAGGGGCAGATTCAGGGCAGGGGTCAAAGGGTCAGCTGACCCCCCGTGACAATAATTTTATTATCATCATTTTTAAAGTTCAATTTTTTAGATTTGAAAAGATAGTAGGCGAAAAGGGGGCACATGTGAACAACATTTTTCATTTATTGATTTCTCAAAAAATATTATCAATTTCTCAGAGCAAAAGTATTTGCGTGATTGAATACATTTTTTTCTTTGTACCCAGGACTTTTTTCAGATTTTTTAAAAAGAATATTTCTTTTACTTTGCGGATTTTTTAAAAAAATGTCCTCAATTTTTCACGTATGCCCCTATAGGGGGGCACATGTGAACAAGCCTGTGGCACATAGGAACATGATTGAAAAATTCAGGAAAAACATCATATTTCAACGAAAAACTCTTTAATATGAATTATGTATGCATAAACTAATTACATTGAAGGTTTTGTAACCTATACTGTGTCAGTTTAAATTGTATAGTAACTCAATAATATAAAAAAAAATTCCGAACTATATAACTCTACCTACTGTCAAATTTAAAGTTTTCGTAGCAGACAAGAAAAAGCTTACAAGACTACACAACGCAAAGAGTATTTTAATATGCAGAGTTTATTCTTGTTGTTTAAGCTTCATGCAGAATAAGATGATTGATTTTAAAATTATTTTAAACCTCAGTTTTTAGTTAAAGGAAAATATTTTGTTTTGTTTTTTCCCCCTTGTCAACATTATATAACTAAATTGTTGGCCAACTATGTACTAACAAAATAATTTAAAAAATGAAAACTAATAAAATAAATAAATATTTAATAGTAATGTAATAATAATTAACAAAAAATTTACAAACTGACTGTAGTAAAATAATAGTTTTTAATATTTGCACCTTTTTAGCGCTTAAAATAACCCTACACTAACATTAATATAACAGAGAGGATATAGGAACTGTTCACATGTGATCTAAACATGTTATGGTTCACAAGTGCCCCGTCATCTACCTTAGAACTAATTTTCAGAAATAAAGGACTCTTAGTTTAATGAAAAAGTTTAAACATTGTCAAAAATTTACTTGAATGTTCAGATAATGGTTTGCAATAATTAAGTATAGCTTATTAGTTAGTTTAAAATATGTTTCACGTGAAGAAGACAGCTATAAAATTACATACCACAGCTACTAAAACAAAAAAGTGGCCACAAAAAAAAAAAAAAAAACATAAACTGGCTTATTGCTTTAAAAGTTTGGCGACGAAGTAGATACTGCCATTATTTGAGAATTTTTCAAGATTTTTTTGTTTGGCATTATCCTAATAAAATATACCATGTTCACATGTGCCCCCTTTTCCCCTACGCGGAATCGATGTTAACCTTTTTTGTTACATGGTTCTGTAAGGTATTTCTTCTCAGCGCATCATAATTCAAAATATAGACTAGGTTCGTTTACTGGAATATTGCTATTTTGAGTTTTTGTTCATTTTCAAAAGAATAAGCGTCTCTTATGATTTTAACGTTTTTTCAGAGCACTCTTCCATTTCAAACCACATGTGTGTGTGCGCGTGCTTTTTCCAACGTAACCAATGATGAAAATTTGAGTTAATATGATCCATGGTGCAGGTTCCATTGGAAGCTTTAGGAGGAGGAGGGGGCGGCAGTTTGAAAGGGTTTTTGTCTCATTTGGGGTGGGGGTGCTCCGTATATAAGGGGTGCTCCATCTCTGTTGGATGAATGGGCACACCTGCTTAAAGGATACTTTTTTACTATGGAGATCTGTCCTTTGAAACCTGACTCCTCTTACAAAAATTTCTGGATCCGCCCCTGTTCATTTCAGCATCGAAATATTTAGCCGTCTCTTCCATTCTGCCAAAATAGGACATAACCTGTTCTTGTGTTAAATATTCTTCTGGGCTAAATTTTTTCTTTCCCCGAACAGTTAAATAGTTCATCATTTTTATAACTGTACATTTATTTTTATGAGCTGTACATTTATTTCCCTTTTTGTCCTTTGTTGAAGCACTCAAGAAGAAATTACTTTTGATTTTGGTTTAATCGAGAGACTTTTTTTTTTTTTTTGGCTTTACTGCTCACCCATATTGTGAAACCTGACTTGAAAACATTGCATAGTTACTCGATGCAGTAGCCCTTTCAGAAGAGTTAATAATTGGATAACTTTTTTTTTAAATTTGTAATAGTCTCCATTCTTTTTGCAAATTTATTTTTATCTTTATCCATTCCTGATAAAAGTTTAGGAATTTTGTAGTCGCCTCTTGCTATATGAATTGATAATTCATCTGCAGTTTCAAATGTGCAAGTACAGTTGTCAGCAGGACAAACTAAACTTAGGAATTTTCGGCCAATACATACAAATTTCTTTTTCTGATTTCTGAGCTAAATGAGCGAAGTGTTTGAAAACTGCAGTTATATAAAATTCAAGTTTGCAATACATAACTTCTTTCCCTGAACTAATTTCAAAATACTTCCAGAATATCATATCAATATTTTCAAATTTGACCGAATGGTATGATTGGATAACTGATATTTTAATTATTTCAATGGAACATTCTTCTTTATTAATTTCAATAACTGAAATTTTGGCAGTTTTCATGTGTCCTTTATGAGTAAGTGCGTCATAGACATGTGTTGCTGAAGCAATATCATGAACTTCAACATAATAACATTGAAAATGTAGACTAAATCACTTTGCACTTAAATATACAAATTTCAAATGTTATTAATGTCTTATGATAAATTAAATGACAGTCAAAAATATCATATATGTGTCACACAGCAATATAGCATCAATTTATATTGCAAACTATATTATTAAAATACCAGTAATTCGGGCAAATAGTATGAAGAAGCAAAAAGCCAAGACAACAAAAATAGGCAAGGTTATTATTTTTAAAAAAAAATTTAAAGCGTTTCTCCTCAATGGAATTAACTGTTTTGGTCAGACCAATAACAGGGCATAATAAGGGCAAAAAAAATAAAGTATTTCAATACGTTGGGATACGTTGGGATTTCAATACGCAAGGAGTTACAGCAGTTTGAATATCAGTAAAACGTGACATTTTCTCTATTTCGGCTTAATGTAATTAAAAGCACAATAAACTTGCTTTAGTTTATTAAGCATTTTTTTAAAGTGCATATACTTACCTTTCAAGCGACAGTACTTTTGCCGTGGCAACTGAAAAGTGTAATCTGTTTTTAGACCTTAAAAGTGGTCCAAAAAAGTTTTTTTATGGGACCAAAAAAAAAAAAAAAAAACCGTCAAAAATGCCACTTTTTTGTGACCTTCATTGACCTTGCGACAACAGCTTGCCACAAATTTAGCCTTCATTTTGTAAAGTTTGAACTTTCTATCCTTCATGCATAAAAAGTATTTGGAGGCAAATTGTTCTCAGCAACAATTGTGGTTCATAGCAAATACCATGTCTTAAAAATCCGTTCAATTTTTGCTGCCGCGCGGTGACCTTTAGGGGCCCATAAAAACTGAATAACTCAACTTCAGGACAAAAAATTCTGGATTTGGGCTTCTAACAAGGTAAGTAATAATTGGTAATTCTTCGGAGAAAATCTGAGATGGCATGAATCACAAGCGTGACACTCTCTCAGATTCTTGCTCTTAATGAAAATCAGTTACAAAACTGTGATACTACAAAATGCTGAATAAAATTTTAATATTTTTTCCAGTTTAAATATTCATTAGTTTTATTAATTTTTTTGTAAGAAACATTTTCAATACTTAAATGCTTGGTTTACGTTTATCACGAAATTGTTCCGGTTAAGTGCACAGCATGCATCAATTCATCTACCTCCGAAGACGGGACACCTCTATTTAAGGGACAAATTGTCTGGTACCCTTAATGTCCCTTATTGAGAGGTTCTACTGTTGTTTCAAAATGCATTTAAATCCCCCTCCAGAACCTTGAAGTTTCTCCAAACTTGTAAAAAATAGCATTTTAGTTTTAATCTTTTACATTTTTATGCATGAAGTTTTTTAACCGCCAGTAGTGAAAATAGTGGCCCAGTAAGACTCTTTGTTCGTGAAAAAAAAAAAAAATTAATTCTGAAAGCGTATGATATCTACGCCCACCAGCAGGTCCTTGAGGATTCGCCAAACATGTTTTTAAAAAAGTTATGACTTGAATTTAAAAAAAAAAAAAAATATATATATATATATATATATATATATATATATATATATATATATATATATATATATATATATATATATATATATATATATATATATATATATATATAATTTTTTTAACCACCTATTGATAAAATAATTGCAGTGAAGCTGGTTGTTCACGAAAAAACTATTGTCATATCGTCTGATATTTAAGTCCTCCGCCGGACCGAAGAAGTTCGTATTACAGTCGACTTTGCATTGTTTTATTGTCCCTTTTTTGTTGTTTTCGATGAACGTGTAGTGTAACCCGAAAAACGTCGTCATTTGCGTCCGTGGCTTCAAACTAGTTTGAAGCTTTTTTGCACTTTAGATGAAGCATTTAGTATATCGAGGACTGCTCTTCTCAGGATTTTTGTCTTATTTATAACTTTCGGGGAAATTCAAAATGTTTATGGAATTTTTCCAAAAATAACATAATCTTTTCTGAAGTGGAAAGGAGCATGAACTTTATGAAATGCAAAATTTTTGCTCGCTTTACGCGGACTTTACTCGTTAAAAGCGAGTTATGTTCCCGTAGAGTTAACATTGTACCAACCAAACCTATTTGATTTCCTCGCTAAATCCGAGTTCTCGTTAAATCAGGGCTCGTTATAAGCGAGTTCGACTGTATTAACAAAATTTCGACATTTTAACCCTTTGTAGTAGAATTTTTATTTGGCGTATTTTTAAACATTAAAGTCGAAACTAAGTGTCTGCCGGGGGACCTGGATATCTTTTGATTTCAAGATATTTTTTACGAGCATTTCACGCTAATACACAACTTTTTCCTCCCACCACAAGCAGTTTAGATTTTTTAAAAAAGTTAAAATCGACCCACCCTACAACCCTTCTCAGCAGGATAGTTTCTAGTAAAAGCGTCTAGCGGTAGAGGGCAGCACTGCAAATCTCTCCCCTTTTTTCGCGTCGCTTTCTTACAGTGTACAGTGTTTACAGCCTTACAGTTTTTTTTTCTTATGGCAAATCTGCGAAGTTCACATGCAATAACAACGTTATTATTCTTATTCTTACTAGCAATATAATGCTTTACTGAAGACAAAACTTAAATAATTTAGGTAGTATTTACATGGAAAAGCAATACATATTTACGAAAAGAATTTCGACTTCATACCTTGATACAGTGGTTGGGAAAACTACATTTTTTTTGTAGCGAACTACAACTACAACTACTTAAGTGCAAATGTAGTTAACTACAACTACAACTACTTTTTCAAAATGTAGCAACTACAAACTGCTTTTGATTTGCATTCGCTACTTCGCTAATTTTTAAAAAATAAATAAATAAAAATATATATATACACACCGTTTTAGGATTGAATGAAAAAAGTCAAAAAATGGTTTAAATTAATAAATTGGCTCATTTGAACATGGAATAAAACAAAGAATTATTTATTCTTTTTTTCCTTTACTGAGCCAAGTAGTCAATCCAAAAAAATTTTGCGTATATTCGCTGCAAAAAAGGATTTAAAAATAGAAATAATTCAACTTTCAAATTTTTAATAATTTCCTGACAGTGAATATTTAACTCAAGAAGTGCAACTCGGTTTTTTGAATATGTCGATAGATGCAGTCATAATTTGATTTAAATTTTACATAGACATGCATAAAATTGATTTAGATGATGAAAAACATCTTTTTAACGAAAGAGAAAAACTTTGTTTTTCATCGTAGGAGTTAATTTTATAGGAACTTATGTTTTGTAGGAACTAGTTAATCGATTTTGAGCTTCAAGCTACGAGTCCAGACCTGGACATTATCTCCTTTTTTACGCTACTGATAAAATGAAATAAAAGCATTTTTCAATTTTACCGAATAACTTCAAAAACTTACAATATTTAATAATTGACTTTTATTATGTTAATATATCAACACTTAATCAGTAAAAGAGAAAAAACAAAGAAATAGGAAAAATATCCCAAACGATGCAAGTATTTATAATCAAATATTAATAACTATCCGAAATGTGAAACATAACTAAAAATGCTTACTTTACTTCAATGTGCAATTTTAAACAACAGACTACAACGATTCGATTTACGCGAAATGGCTATAGCTAGCAAGTTTTTTGCGACGAAATTTGAAGCTGACGCGAATTCCAAACCCGCTACACGAAATTTTTTGGAACGGAATCGCAGGGCTCATATGTATCATTTTCTCTTTCAGTTCAAATATTAGCTTTGTGAATGAACTTTCCCTTTAGCATCACTGAAAGCGGAAGTTTCCCAAACCGTACCAGTCGAAATATTGCATCGTTAATCTACAAATATTGCCACTCCGCATCTTTTTCATTCTAAATTTGTATGAAGTTGATGAAACATAATTTCACATAAGCGGGCGGTTTATCTAAAGTTTGTGGAAATGGAAGGAAAAATCGTAAGGATAATTAAAGAAATGTCAAGATTTTCGATATGCTTGAACTAAAAGGTGCGTCGAATATAATTACTGTTGCTTTAATAGCATCTGTAATAGTGTCTACAGCAGGGCTGCGGAGTCGGAAGGAAAATGGCCGACTCCGACCCCGACTCCTGGATTTTGAAACGCCCGACTCCAACTCCGACTCCGGATTTTTTTTTATTTTTTAATTGTATTTTTTCAACTCCCTCTCTCCCTTCAAGGGAAGGGGGAAAACCTCTAAACAGAGATTGAAATACTAATTCCTTTTTATGAAAATGTCGCATTTTGTTTTTTATTGTAAACTCAAGACGCATACAATGTTAGAAATTCAATTTAAAAAGTAAATTTTCCAATAGTTACGAGTTAAAAAGTGAGATGACTTAAAAATCCCTTTTAAAAAATTTGAAAAGGATCATCTTTAATTTGCCCCTTTATTAATGTTTAACAAATAGATATTGATCAAATCGTGTGCTTTCAATTTTTGAAAGCTGTAACTTGAGAGAAAAAAAGCTTTTTTTTCTAAATTCAAGTTCTTTAGAGGGGGTAGTTTGCCCCGGGTGACACCCATCTGGTAGATGACACCCCAAGTTAATTTCAGAGTTTATAAAAAATATAAATATTTTAATTCTGAAAATTTTCGCGAATGTGTTTTAAATTATATTTAATCAATAAAATTTCCACGAAAATAGGGCACATATACGTCAGGAGCTAATTTTACACAAAATGCGGCGGTATACAAATTTGTACGAATAGCTTTTACTATACCTATATTTTTTCATCGCTAAATTTTTAATTTAAATTTTATTGGCTGCTTTAGAATTAACCTTAATATGAAGATTTTAAGATTAACTGCAATTATTGAGTATTGTAATCAAGAAATCATTTACACTTATTTTGTTCCATACTTTTTAGTGAGAACAAAGCTTATAGAAATAGTCTTAATAAAAAAAACATTAGATTATTTCATCGGATCTTTTGGATTCGTGCTTTTGCGTCAGAACCGTCTTTGAATTTGCCGATCACCCTCAAACGTTTCAACCTTAGCTACGGTCCTCGACTTACTAATTTGTTACGTGTCTTTTACTATTTTATAACTGAGATCGAACAAAACACTATATTTCTATTTTTATTTGAAAGTGATTATTTGAAAATGTTAGGCAACAAAACCGTTTGCTGACAGTAGCTATTAGTTAAGTTAAAAAGCAAGTAAACTAGGGGACCGCTACAGAAAGTTCGGTAATCACTCAAACTAGCTGATTGCCATACTGGCAGTTATTTTCTCATTAGTATCTTTTTATACATGTAATCGAACCAATTGGTAGATAGTTTTTAAAAAATGCAAGGAGAGTCAGTAAAAAGGAAAGAAATAAAGAAGCCCGGAGTCGGAGTCGGCATGTTTTCTAACAACTCCGACTCCTTTGTCTCAAAATCAGTCCGACTCCGACTCTTCGACTCCGACTCCGACTCCACAGCCCTAGTCTACAGTACTATTGAAGTGCTGCATTTTATTATTGCTACAAACTATTTGTACTGTTTCATTTTATGCCCTTCGCTCCTATTGATTTTTTGCATCCTAACAGTATTTTTATTCAAAAACACAGCTTTTTTTTAAGTACAGTAAAATTTCAGTTCTCTGTGCTTAAATTCGGGAATGTGAAGTTGAGAAATTGACTAAGATAGTTTTAGGGGCATTTTCAGCTGTCCAAAATAATTCGCATGTTCATAAAAATCGTATAAATACCCTTTTTCACAACCCGAAATATCAACCTACGTCTTGTAACGCATCCCTCGCGTAAGTTGAGATTCGACGGTATACGCGGATGACATTGATACCAAAAGCTTTTTGCTTAGACAAAGTTTGAATGAAACTAAAAACTTTCCGTTATCATACATTTCTATAACACTGTAATGTTCTTTGTTAGCCGGCCAGAACAACTCAACATCATCCTCTTCTAAAACATGTACCGTAGCTCCCATATTAGGTGGATATTTTGGCTCAATGATCTCATTGACATCTAAAATGTTCATCCAACGGGACATTCTCTCCTGCCTAAAAACACAAATGCGGTACTAAATTGGAAGTTATCGCTTATTCTTTTCTTTCTAAGCCATGCTCTATTCAAGACGAATATTGGGGAAATGTGAAAGTTTCCATACCAAACTAATGGCGTCAAACAGATCGAAGGTATGGCGTCAAAATAATACATTTGTTTTTTGTCTTTTGAAACTTTATTTAAAAGTAGTTTCCAGAAATCACTACAAACTACTGTTTTTTTTGTGTCGAAGTACTCGCTACTCTACTTTTTTTTTCTTTTAAATAGTGCGCTACACTTCAAAATACTACATTTTTATGTAGCTACTACAGTAACTACAGTTCAACTACTGCCTTGATAGGTCACGTGGAGCTTAGTCAGGGTTGGTCCACCAGCCACCAAAGAAGGGGGGGGGGTGCGATCCTAACGCAAACTGCGCCGTTAAAATTTTTAGGGGGTGTCTTCAGAGTTGTTTTCTCTTTTCTGGGTGGAGGGAGGTCTTTTTTTTTTTTTTTTTTTTGGAGGAGTCGTATATTTGGGCCAGGGATGTGCGATTGGGTTGGGGGGGGGGACACTCCAGCCTTATTGATATTCAAAATTATGTTTTATTAAACTGTTTTATGTTGTCTTTCAAATACGAAAAGAAACATGCACTTCAATTTGTGCTTTTTTTATTCAAGCATGAAAGGTGCTCACTACATTTCGCCCAGCCTTCATTTCAGTGATTCTCGGATAGGCAATGAATCGTGAGAGATTGTTCACAAATCAGTAATAAGGTAAGTATCGTGGATATACACCAAAAGCAGATAAATAAATATAAGTAACGTCTTCCTCGATAGATGCCGCCCCCTAAAAATATGGGGGTTTTATTATATTTTCAGGGGTCACCTAGCTGGGAAAAAAATCCTATTACCTTTATTTTTCGAAGACGTTTTCAGTTTCTGGTGCAGTATCCACTATAGGTGTACTTACCATATTTATTCGCAATCTATCAGTGTTGCTGTGCTGCTATTTTTGATGAAAACAGATTTATTTATGAATACTTCTTTACCAACCATCCAGTCACTAAGAATTATCAAAATACAGAGTTCATCGAATCGGTGATATCTTTTTGAATTTTCACAATATTCGACTGCATTTTTTGCTTAACTTTCATACTTTAATTATTTTCGTTTGAATTCCATTTTCTTTTACGTATTGAAAAATTATTATTGTACTTTTTTTTCTTAAGCTTAAGTAATAAGCTACTCTCATTTAAGCTTCCTCCACAAATGATGTCAAGCTATGAGGAGGAGAGGGGGCTAGTGAAATTGTGAGGTTTTGATAATGGGGAGGAAAGGGATAACAAAAACTGACATCACACATTTTGGCTGAAATGCTTTTTTTTAACCATGTGTTTATGTAGTATAGTAAAGGGTTGTCCAACCCCCTAAACGCAGGGGCGCTTCCTCCTAAATATCGCAAAGAACCCCCTTCCCACAATGAGAAAAATACCCCTCAAAACACCCCCCCCCCCTAAAAATTTCAATGGCGCAGTCTGCACCATGAACCTTCCTAGGTGAGCCATCCTGAGTATAGCGTGACATGTGACAAGGCAAATGAGAGGTTAAGGTGAGTCTACTAAGAAGCAAAAGGGGAGGGGTCAAATGTGTCAAGAAAGTGGTGTGACATCATTTATGGACAGCCCTTTAAGGTAAGGTCTACTTATATAGACTCAGATTTCATTTCTAAATTTTAAAACGTGTTTACCACTTATAAATGATGTTCAGTAAGAAAAAAGGTAAAAAAGTAGCATTATGTTACACAAAAAGTTTCACTCTCTTTCATGAAGTGTGATATGCTTTCTGAATTTTTTTTTCTCTCCCTCCGTAACAATTCTTTGAGGAACTAAACCGCCCCCACCTTGAAACTCATTATTATTATTTTGAATTTTCATTGCTACCCTGTATATACATGAAAATACTATTCACGCTGGATTTTACGCACCTGTATTTTACGAACCTTGATGTTATGATCTAAATTCCTGAATGTGTGTTTAAATGTTTTTATTTATTGGGAGCAAAACAAAAAATAAAATTAATATTAGTTTTGATAGAGCTTGCGGCAGAAATCTGCGCACAATACCTTGTACATAGCTTTTGATTCGTTCCGATTTTACGAACTCTCGTTTTTACGAATTTTTTCGTGTTCCCAAGGAATTCGTAAAATCGGGCGTCAGCTTTATTTACCGGAAATTTATCAAAGTTATTGACCCTGAATTACGCATTCGGTTACATTAAAAATCAGCAATTATTTTTCAGAGTTTGCTTAATGCAAAAGAGCAGCGTTGTAATATACAGGAAGAAATGATCAAAACTGACGACAGGAAAACATGGATTTATAACGTTTGCTAAGTCAAAGACCGAGCTCAATTAAGATCACCATCTGACTCATTTCCTTTCGTGCTTTTATTTAACATCTGTCTCGTTTACATCACAAGTAAGGCCATATACATTTTGTTCACTTTAAATCTCCTGTCAAATACTCAACTTTATTTATTTTTCTGTCATTGGATTCCAAGAAGCATTTGTTTCATGTTTGCAACTGTAAAATATTCGTTGTGTTTATGTGAAATATCAAGGATACTCCCTTTAAAAGATATCCTGTTTTGTGTTCGTAGAACGTCCGTAGCAAAACAAACTCGACAATATTCTTGTAAAAATGTAAAGATAGTTGGTTTAGTTCTGATGATTTTCTACTTTCAAAATGAAACTAGAAGGTATAAAACAATAAAGTTTCACACACTTGTTCAATTTTCAAGGAAATGTTATGCTTCACAGATTTACAGAAGCATTCATGTGAAACAAATGTGTGCATAACCCACCCCTTTCTCTTCTTTACTGTAAAAAAACTCCGAAACGTCACTGATTATTTCCGTGGAACGTTTCGGGATTTTACAAGTTTTCATCTATTTCCCCGTAAAATAAAATATCTTCGCAAAAAAGTTTTCTAAATTTTTACAAGTTGCAAGAATGCAGACTTTTCACTGTTGAAAAAATATTTTTAGCTACTTGTTTAAAGATAAAATGAAGGTGTTTATTAAGTGTATCGGCTTAATTCCCAGCGAGTGCGAAGAAGCCCCTGGATTGCTGCAGCTTTGCACGACAAGAATTGAACGCAAGGAAGCTGCTTGGGTCTTCATTGCATTTCTGCTTCTCTAGGAAGATTCCAGTCGATTCTATTAAACTTAAGGTCACTATATAAGGGGAGTTGACTCATCCTACGATTTTGTTCTAAAATTGCTTGGTGGCCAAATTAGTATTTGTACAAAAGCCTCGTTGCAGAAAACTGGTGTCCCAGCTATAGATTTGCTGCCTGATGGATGTTTGAATTTTTGAATCTTTAAATGAAGATGATTGAAATAATGAAAATTAAAACCAAATAAGGTTTGGAAAGGAGGTTCATTACAGTAGACATTTCTCAATACATTTTTGTTGAATTTGTGAACTAGTTATCTTTCTAGATTTACCTTAAATGACATTTTACTCAACTTATCATCAATTGTTTTACGACATGGCAACCAGCGATGATTATTACGTAATTATAAATACTAGAAACAGGGTTGTATCCGAAGCCGTCTTGGAACCAAAATGTCGGAAAAGTCAGCCATAAATTTCTTCAAAAAAAAAAAAAAAAAAAAAGGAAAAAATTGTTAATTTTCAAAAAAATTTATGAAAATTACAATTTTGTAAATTTTTGTTCTAAAGGATTCTCTTTAACACTCTTTTCACATATTCTTAAAATTATTTATATACTATGATTGACCGTGAACATGCGAGTACAAGTGCAAAATGATCCATCCGCACAAGTATTTTCTAAGCAATTGATGGATATTGGAAACGGTGAAATTGAACTGTATCAAAATACACAATACATCTAATTGCCAGACAATTTCTACACTGCCGTTGAGATGAAAAGTGAACAAATTGAGAGTGTCTTCCCGGATACGTTAAATAATTATTAAAATCATAATTGACTCTGTAACACGGCAAAAAGCAGACCATTCGGCTACTTTTCACGCAATCTTGCAACGCTGTGCGCATTAAAGATCACTAAGTTGTTATAAATTATCCGCCTCATAAAAGCTGATAAACAAAGCAATATGTTAGAGTTTTTTTTTTTTTTTTTTTTGCCTACATTTTTATAAATTTCATTTTTATAAAATGAGCCGGAACTTTCGCGAAAACTTCGACTTAAAAGAAGTACATTCGAGAGATAGAGACAACTTTGTATTGAAAACACTTAATTACTTTGGGACCCACAGAAAACATCGAGATGAAGAAATTTTCGAGTTATAAGGCTTTGAGTTATCGAGAGTCGACTGTATTTTGTAAAGAATTAATTGATTAAAAACTACAATAACGGTTAGATGAATAAAAAGGACGTTCAAAAAGTGTATATTAGTTAGTGCTTAATTTACTAAGCATGAGTATAGTAAGTAATGCTTTTACTATAGAAAATTTAGAAAGTACTTACTTAATTTGATGAATACCTACTTCGGTCAAATATGCTCATTCTCAATCTCATATGATTTAAAATCGATTAAACGATTTTAAGCTTTTTAAAAAATATTAATTTAATTGTATCAAAACGATGACTAAAAAAATAATTCGATTTACTATAAGTGCTCAGCCACAGCAACGAGTGGCTGGGTCAGCTATTATGCATATAAATTTTTCAAAGAATTTTTCAAACAGTTGCAAAGGTTCCGGAGATTACCCGGAACACATAAACATACAAATTCCGCTATTTCTCTTTATGATGTTAGGATAGATATTAATTTGATTGCTTCGAAATGATGAGTAAAAATTTAATCTCCGATAAAGCCAAGCCCATAAGGGTTCAATCAGGTTTTAAATTCTTTCGCTCACTCCAGTTTTCACATAAGGGTTCAATCAGGTTTTAAGCTCTTTCGCTCACTCCAGTTTTCGAGTGTACGCTCCGGAATTCCTGTAGCTTGCCCGTG
Source organism: Uloborus diversus (assembly GCF_026930045.1). Lineage (NCBI taxonomy): Eukaryota > Metazoa > Arthropoda > Arachnida > Araneae > Uloboridae > Uloborus > Uloborus diversus. Next base: position 95,656,592 of record NC_072740.1, on the reverse strand, counting down.
TGAGATCGCCGTCGCACAGCATAAAAGCAGGTTTAATTATTTATTTAACTCAAGTTTGAAACCATACTGGTGGTTATGGGTTCATGGTTGAGTTTTTTTTAATTAAAAACTAAATGCTGTAAATTGAATTTCAAATGAGGACTCATTCAACAAATGGGAACGTATCCATTTTCCAAGTAGCATCATAGATTGGCGAGCATTTTGTCCCAACTTGGTTATATCTTGTCAATTTGGAAGTTGGAAAATACAAGTGAAGTACAACACGTGAAGTACGCAAGGACATGCATCCGTAGTTTTGTTTTTTATTTTTTTCCTGAAATTTTAAAGTTGTTTAGGTTTATTTAAGCAAATTAACTGATCTCTGTAGGAATTTAGTACAGTCAAACTCGCTTATAACGAATCCTGATTGAACGAGAATCCGGATTTATCTAGAACATTAAAATGGTTTGGTTTGTATAATGTTAAGTCTATGGCAGCATTACTCGCTTGTTAACAAGAAAACCCCACTTAAACCGAGCAATATTTTGAGATTCAAAATATTCCATTGACATTCAGCTCATCGTATACAGTAGGCTTTCTGTTTAACGACGCTCTTTTTAACGACTTTCTCTATTTAAAGATGGATTTTCATGGTCCCAGATGGTCTACTATAGTGTTAAAAGCATTCCATTTAAGGACGCTTTCTACTTCAGGGCGATTTTTTTGTGGTCCCTTGAAAGCAGGGCTGCGGAGTCGGAAGAAAAATGGCCGACTCCGACCCCGACTCCAACTCCTGGATTTTGAAACGCCCGACTCCGACTCCAACTCCGACTCCGACTCCGGATTTTTGAAAAAAAAAATTTAATTGTATTTTTTCAACTCGCTCTCTCTCTTCAGGGGAAGGGGGAAAACCTCTAAACAAAGATTGAAATATTAATTCCTTTTCATGAAAATTTCGCATTTTGTTTTTTATTGTAAACCCAAGACGCATACAACGTTAGAAATTCAATTTAAAAATCAAATTTTTCAATAGTTACGAGTAAAAAAGTGAGATGACTTAAAAATCCCTTTTAAAAAATTTGAAAAGGATTATCTGTAATTTTCCCCCTTTTAATGTTTAACAAATAGATATTGATCAAATCGTGTGCTTTCAATTTTTGAAAGCTGTAACTTAAGAGAAAAAAAGCTTTTTTTCTAAATCCAAGTTCTTGAGAGGGGGTGGTTTGCCCCGGGTGACACCCATCTGGTAGATGACACCCAAAGTTAATTTCAGACTTTATAAAAAATATAAATATTTTAATCCTGAAAATTTTCACGAATATATTTTAAATTATATTTTATCAATTAAATTTCAACGAAAATAGGGCACATATAAGTCAGGAGCTAATTTTACACAAAATGCGGCGGCATACAAATTTATACGAATAGCTTTTACTATATCTATATTTCTTCTTTGCTAAATTTTTAATTTAAATTTTATTGGCTGCTTTAGAATTCATCTTAATATGAAGATTTTAAGATTAACTGCAATTATTGAGTGTTGTAATCAAGAAATCGTTTACATTTATTTTGTTCCATACTTTTTAGCGAGAACCAAGCTTATAGAAATAGTCTTAATAAAGAAAGTAACATTAGATAATTTCATTGAATGTTTTGGATTCATGCTTTCGTGCCAGAACGTCTTTGAAGTTGCCGATCACCCTTAAACGTTTCAACCTTAGCTACGGGACTTGACAGACTAATTTGTTACGTTTCTTTTACTATTTTATAACTGAGATCGAACAAACCACTGTATTTCTATTTTTATTTGCAAGTGATTACTGTTACAAATGTTAGGCAACAAAACCGTTTGCTGACAGTTGCTACTAGTTAAGTTAAAAAGCAAGCAAATTAGGGGACGGCTACAGAAAGTTCGGTAAGCATTCAAGCTAGCTGATTGCCATAATGGCAGTTATTTTCTCATTAGTATCTTTTTATGCATCTAATCGAACCAATTGGTAGTCAGTTTTTAAAAAATGCATGGGGAGTCAGTGAAAAGGAAAGAAAAAAAGAAGCCCGGAGTCGGAGTTGGAGTCGGCATGTTTTCTAACGACTCCGACTCCTTTATCCCAAAATCAGTCCGACTCCGACTCTTCGACTCCGACTCCGACTCCACAGCCCTGCTTGAAAGTCGTTAAACAGAGAACCAACTGTACTTCTTTGAAAAAATTCCTTTAACATTCTGAAGTGAACTGAAAGTTACTGGTGAGTTATAAATCCTGAGAACAAGTGACGGCGGCAGGTTGCTTTTATATGAGGAGTAGAGAAGCATTTGAAAATTATATGTATGCTGACTTCGATGTTATCAGTTCCGAGATATACTTTTGGGACATTAAGCTCAATTTCAAGCCAATGAAGTGAAAGAAAATAACGAAAGTGACGACGATAACGACAAACCTGGAAAATTTGAAGTGAGACAACCCTCAACAAACTCAATGGCTTTTGATACTCTGAGAAATTTTACTTTTTGCCAAACCAGCGGTGCAAATGACAATGTTTTTCGGTCCTCGAGTATTTCTAGAATAAAGTAATGCAAGAAATGATAAGACAACGAAGCTAAATAACCAACTTCTTAGCTACTGTTTAAAAATAATAAAAGAAAAAAAAAGCATAGCAAATATGTATGCGTTTTTATGATTTTTGGCACGAACTCGTTTTTTACGAACCTTCGTTTATAACGAGCAAATAAGGGTCCTCGGAACTCGTTATAAGCGAGTTCGACTATATTTGCAATTCTGTCGAAATCGCTTGAAAAATATTCAATAACATAACAAAAGTTACCTGTACATTTACAGAGAGAAACGAACCAGCTGGTCTTCAAATTTTATTCCATGAGCAACGACGTGTTGGTGCCGTTCTTAACAAAAGCTGTTATTATTTCTCCCTGCAAAGGTTTTTACTATATAAGTAAAGTAGTGAATAAATAAGCAAAGGAGTTTCACATAGGATTTTTCTACCAGTTTAAGTTTTATTTAAATTGTTTCTCAACCGTTGTTTGCGCCCTTTTGTTTCATTTATGCAATTGGCATTTAAAGTAAAACCATTTATGCACATTTTTATCATTAATGAAAAGTTAATTTTCTTGCATATTTGATGGGTTCGTATCTCTATCATGATTGCGAAAAATGTGATTTGAATTAGAAGTACTAAATTTATTAACATTTTGCTAGCAATATTTATCTTTCAAAGTAACCTGTGCGAAATAGTTAAAACGGCTTAAAATGTGAAAAAACATATTTTTTTTCTGAAAGTGTTTTTTTTTTTTTTTTTTTGGTTAGACAATGTTTCGTCTTTAATATTTTCGCGTATAAAAATGAAAAATAGAAAAGGTTTTTTGCGAGCATCTAACAAGACGTTTACTATATAAATTAAAACAGGGGACATAGCTTACGTATTTTAGGAAAGTTTTAAATAAGACACTAAGCACTTCATACAAAATAACTGCCAAATTAATCCTCTAAATATAAGCAGAACCGATGCTTGTTCTTCTTTGGCTGAGGAGAGTACAAGTCTTCCAAAGTGCGAATTAAACAACCAAATGAAGTAAAAAAAAAAAGACCCTTAAATGAACTCCCCTACACTGTAAAAAAAATCAGAAACATTACTGACTATTTCCGTGTAACCTTTCGGGATTTCAATGGTTTTTATCCACTTCCTGGAAATATCACGTATCAAGGACAAAACGTTTCCTGAATTGCTACAAGTTGCACGAATGCAGATTTCTCTCTGTTGTAAAAAATATTTTTAGCTCCCAGTTTAAAGATTAATTGAGAGTATTTATAAGGTGTATCAGCTTCAGTTTGTTTACGGCTCGTCCATGCTGATTACACTCCCAAAGGGAGCGACTAAGTATGGACTTTGTAGCTTTGCCAGAATTGCAAGTGAGATGCTTGAAACTTGCTTGCAATTCTAGCTTAGCTATGTCCATGCTTGCACTACTGCTTTTGGCACAGTCTTGACAAATCAGGAAGGTGCCAAGCTGTAATGTTTTTCCTACCAGAGATAAGTTTGAACTTCCAGAGACACAAAGGCTTTAAACGGAAAGATTTCTGGATTTTTCAGGAAGGTTACTGAATTTTAGCGGAAAACCTTCCTGGTTTTTGCGAGATATGTTACTGGAAGAAAGTGGGCACATCAGCTGCCTATTATTTTCCAGGAACGTTTCTGAATCGTTTTTACAGTGTAAAAATTTCAATAGCGCAGTATGCGCCAGGACACCCCCTTCTCGTGGGTAAAAAAGATTTACTGAAAATATAGATGGGCAATTCCATGGGTAACTAACTGACTGATATTTTTGATGCAAAACAGTACTTATTTCGTAATATTCAACGCAAAATATACATGGTAAAAACAATCTATTCCCGTGGAATATTGTATTGTTACACTGTAAAAACGATTCAGAAACGTTCCTGGAAAATAATAGGCAGCTGATGTGCCCACTTTCTTCCAGTAACATATTTCGCAAAAACCAGGAAGGTTTTCCGCTAAAATTCAGTAACCTTCCTGAAAAATCCAGAAATATTTCCGTTTAAAGCCTTTGTGTCTCTGGAAGTTCAAACTTATCTCTGGTAGGAAAAACATTACAGCTTGGCACCTTCCTGATTTATCAAGACTGTGCCAAAAGCAGTAGTGCAAGCATGGACATAGCTAAGCTAGAATTGCAAGCAAGTTTCAAGCATCTCACTTGCAATTCTGGCAAAGCTACTAAGTCCATACTTATTCGCTCCCTTTGGGAGTGTAATCAGCATGGACGAGCCGTAAACAAACTGAAGCTGATACACCTTATAAATACTCTCAATTAATCTTTAAACTGGGAGCTAAAAATATTTTTTACAACAGAGAGAAGTCTGCATTCGTGCAACTTGTAGCAATTCAGGAAACGTTTTGTCCTTGATACGTGATATTTCCAGGAAGTGGATAAAAACCATTGAAATCCCGAAAGGTTACACGGAAATAGTTAGTAATGTTTCTGAATTTTTTTACAGTGTAAGTTCAATGATATAATGAAATTCTCAAATACATTTTGGACAATTAAAAAACAATGTTAGAAGCATATTAACTGACTGACATACTTGTTTTTAAAATGTCAGTCAGATACCATGTTTTTAATAAATATTTAAAAATAACCAAAATGTATTTCGGGAATTTAACTGTACCATTAAACTCAGCTTAAAAAATACAATATTCCAGGGCAAAAGATCGTTTGCACAACATATATTTTGCGTTGAATGTGTACACCCAACCCTGTTTTGAGGCGGTGGAGAGGCACCGCATAAAAAAAAATTTTCGAAACTTCACGAGTAGCTATAAAAAGTTGTTTTCGCAACACAGTTGAAAAATAATTTTTTATGCAGTGGATACGGACCGCATAAAAGCAGTCTCACGTAAAAAATAACCCAAAAACTTACAAAATAACTAGGAATTGCTTATCTTTAAAAGAAATCGAAGTAAGTCAAGTGATGATAATTTTGCCGAGTAGTCGGACAAATTTTCAAGAATAAAGAATTATTTGGGAGGACACAGTGACTCCCATCGGGGTGCCTATGTCGTCACTTGAAGATACTACCTCACACTCGTTTTAAAAATAATTTTGTCAATTGAGTCCCAATCTGATTGAAATTCTCATATACCACAAAAAAAAAAAAAAAAAAAAATCGCACAAAAACAGGTTTGAGTGTACGAATAATGGAATATACGAACAAACAATGGAAAATGAGAACAAATAAGGGAAAATAAGAACAAATAATGGAAATATCCATTGCGTGGATCAAATATGGGTAATAGTATAGTATCCAAGGAGTGGGTGTGGGGGGGGGGGAAGCAAATATTCAGAAAGATGCTCGTAGTCAAAATTTAACTTTTTGAAACGCGTTTCTAATTTAGGTAAACATAACAGCCCTCCTCTGCCTTTTAGCCGTCAATTCTATGCAAGATAAGAGTATCATTCACAAATATTAGAGATGCGTTGAAATATACGTTATTTCTCAATAAAATTTTAATTTTCAAGTAATGAAAAATGAAAATAGGCGACATGCAGATTCCTTTCAGATTATTATTTTACTTCAATAAATAAATAAATAAACGATCCTTGTTAAACAACATCCTAATTTAAAACCAGTACTATAGCATTTCCGCCGAAATCATAGTCAGAGGAGGGGGCTCTTCGCCGTCCCTTCGTGTGGTAAAACTCAAGGCGTATCCACTAAGAGGTGGAGTGAAGTGAAGAAAAGTAATATGATAGTAAAGTGTTAACTCCAAGCCGTACTAACGCCCACTGTGGGACCTTCCCTGGGGCGATGTGCAGTGATAGAAGAAAAAAATCGACACATTTTTTTGCGTGCGAAGACTATCAACATTACAGACACGTGTAAGGTTTTATTTATTTATTTTATTTTTTTTTCAGAAATAATGTTCTCTACATAATTCCGCTATTTAATTGTTGTTAAGGTGTCATCTTCATATTAAAACATTCATCGACTTTAAAATTTCCTACGGGAACTCCTTTTTAACACATATTTGTGATCAGCATCATCATAGAACTTTGTATAAAAAATTTTGTTTTGTTTGCTCCAGCCTTTGCTTCACAATAAAATGGGGAAAAAACATCTCGTAGTGCTAAAAAGATTTTGATACTTTTGTGTATAATGCCTAAATTACCTTGGGCACTGCACTGATTGCTTTCAAAGTATGAACCAACGCAACAGTAAAAGTGTTTTTTAGTATGATGAAGATGAGCATTTGATTTTTTTATGAATTATGAAATTAATATTCGAAAAAAAATACGATTTGTAACCATATTATATTTTAATAGAAAAGCAATCTGGAAGAGATTTTATACTGGTATATCCAAAATTTGATCTCAATTTAATGAATGAAACTTCGACTTAACCGTTTGCTCAAATTCAACAGTCATGTTTACCAACGAAGATACATAAAGCATCATTAAAAAAATTCTTTTTAAATCATTGCAGTACAGTGTACAAAATTTTCCAGATCGCCAATAAAAATTTTCCAAATAAGAAAAAAAGTTTGGGAGGCCACAGTGACCTCATGCGACATCCCCATTGGGGTGCCAACTGTTATACGCTTATAGTATCAGTGATATGCGTTGAAAAGGGGCTCAGTGCTCATTTTATAATATTGAATTTGGATTAAAATTTTATTTAACAAGTCACATTGTGTTTTACTTTTAAAGAAAAAAAAAGTAAAACAAAACTTGAAAATATATGTCAGCAAATGGCTGACATATACTGTCGACCAATTTATCCATAGACTTTTTAAATTCGGTTTTGGGAATGTTCTATTGCACCTATATAAATGATAGGTCGAACATTATCGTAAAATGCTCCTTTCATTGCAGTTTTCAGTTTCAGAAACAGGAAATACTCACTAGGTGATAGATCAGACGAACACGGAGGGTGACTGTGAACACCAATCTATTTTCTGTTCCCAAAATTGAAAACTGCAATAAAGGGAGCGTTTTAGGTGATATTCCAACTTCCATAACTTGACACACAGGACCGAGATTCCCAATAGGCAGAGTAGGCAGTTGCCTAGGGCAGCAAATTTTACATAAACCACACTTTTTTTTTAAATTGTTACTCTTGAAAGTGAAATAATAGCATTCTTTCATTTTCCATAACGACATCCTTTTCTTGTTACTTTCATACATCTTATAAAAATTAAATACAGGGTGTCCAGGAAAGGACTCCCTGATTTCAAAATTGGATATCTCGAAAACAAAGGACGATATTGAAATAAAATAAACGGTATGTTTATTGTGAAACCCATAAAAATCATATACAGGAACTCGGAAATTAATTTAAAAAATTGCCAACCGGTGGTGCTTGCTGCACAATGTAATTGCAATAGAAGTCTACATAAATAGTGCAGCGAAGAGGTTAGTTGTTTCAGCAGTAGTTTAGTCTCTCAGATATGCTTACATATACGCTACAAATTATCGTTCAACCTCTTCGCAGCACTATTTATGGCGACTTTTATTGCAATTTACAAGTTCCTGTATATGATTTTTATGGGTTTCACAATAAACATACCGTTTATTTTATTCCAATATCGTCCTTTGTTTTCGAGATATTTAATTTTGAAACCAGGGAGTCCTTTGCTGGACACCCTGTATTTTTCAAGCATGGTAATAAAATGGTATAAAACAATAAAAGTGAAGACGAAAAACAACGTCGATTGCAAGAAAAGTAGGTGTCATTGCGTTTTGCCAGAAGTCACAGTACGATTGAAGTTTGACTAAAGTTTTCAGTGCAGTACTGAAGTTTATTCAATTGTAGTTGCTTGAGAGATTGACGTTTATTTTTTCTTTTACATTATTAACATATTTAAAAAGTGTTTTATATCAATATTAAGTCTTGAGGACAAATGAAAGTAAGTGACGAGCGAAAATGACTGAATGATTCTACATAACACTGTAAAAACAATTCAGAAACGTTCTCGGAAAATATTGGGCAGCTGATGTGCCCAATTTCTGTCAGTAAAATACCTTACAAAAACCAGGAATGTTTTCCGCTAAAATTCAGTAACCTTCCTGAAATTATCCCGGAAGCTTCCTGAAATTACCTTGACACCTTCTTCATGTATTAAGAAAGTTTCATAAGCAGTATTGCAAACATGACCAAAGCTAAGCCAGAATTGCAGCGCTATCGAAAATTTTACTCGCCTGAAATTCTGGAAAAGCAACGTAGTCCATACTTTCTCTCTCCCTATGGGAGCTTAATCAGCACGGACATGCCGTAAGCGAAATGATGCCGATACACTTTATGAATACGCTCAATTAATCTTTAAACTGGGAGCTAAAAATATTTTTCACAACAGTGAGAAGTCTGCATTCGTGCAAGTTGTAACAATTCAGGAAACTTTTTAATAATCATACTTGATTTTTCCAAGAAGTGTATAAAAACCATTGAAGGCACGAAACGTTACACGGGAATACTCAGTAACGTTTCGGAATTTTTTCACAGTGAAGAAACAAATGAACTAAAAACCGAAGAACAAAAAAAAATCTTCAAGAACTTTTAAAAACGTGATATGTATTTTTAGAATAGGCAGTTTTCAAAAACGGCACTTTCTAATCTTGTAATTCAGTTACAATTTACAAATGAAACTCCATCGAAAAGTGAGGAGTGGTAAGAAACTCAGGTGATTGAACGTGATGACAGAGTTGAAACTATAGTCAAATCATAGATTCGTGGTTTAAAAAAAAAATACAGTCTAAAGATGATATTATAAACAGGGCTAAATTCCAACAAAAAAGTGCAGAAACGCTATATTCTCCAGAACGTGTATTCACTCGCAAATAATATAAAAATTTCAAAGTCTAAGTGTTAGATTTTTTTTTTTTTAAATGGGATTGTGGTTTTGATTGTTTACTACTTACTGACCTAGTGACGTGTCGATGGGAGGTCACTGTGATTTTTTCATTCACTGTGACACTTGACATCCACTGTAAAATAATAATAATAATAATAATAATAATAATAAAAAGAAAAAATGGGGGGAAAAAAAGGAGAAATTCGGCTAAAAAGATTTTTGAAATTCTGAAAAGTTGAAACCCGAGGTAGATGAAAAAAATGTGAGCAAGATAAATCAAATAACTGATATGGTTATGTTTGATGTTAGCATTACTGGAACTCTCAATTGCGTTTCAAGCAGGACAGGCTCCTGGAGTAGGCGACCTGTGCCATCGCCTAGGGCGGCAGATTTTAGGGACAGCAAATTTCATAATATCAAAATGTAAGGGGGGGGGGAGAAAAAAAAATGAAAAAGTCACAAGTTACGTCATAGGTGTTCGAAGGTAAAGAAAATGCCTCTTCAATTTTTGAATTGATGCATTTTTCGGTTTCGGAGCGCAATATCCGAACTCCTCAGCTTATCACCCAATTTTTTAAAAAACGCCCATTCGCTGAATAAGTAGAAGTGTCTCAGCAGGGCTCTCGTGAGCTTCCATTAAAGCTCTAGACTATGAATTCTGAATATAGCCACTGGCTACCAAAGTCACAAAAAATACTACGTTAGAACTTATGGTAGCCATTTTTTCAAAGGTGCCCACTCCCCTTAGGGCAATGGCGCACTCCCCCTATACCACGAAGACCCCCTCCAAAACTGAAGAAAATACCATTCAAAACAATCCCCTAAAAATTTCAATGGCACAGTCTGCGAGATGACCCCCCCACCCCCACCCACCCCCTAGGTGGGCACCCCTGATTTTGTTTTAAAAAAGTATGCTCGCAGACTTCAAATAAGCCTAAGGGCGACATGGAGCTAAATTCGGCTCTGATGACACAGGTGCAAATAAATATTCTCAAATCCGAATTTAAAAAGTCTATGGATAAATTGGTTGATCGTAGCACAGTCTGCGAGATGACCCCCCCCCCCCCACCCCCTAGGTGGGCACCCCTGATTTTGTTTTAAAAAAGTATGCTCGCAGACTTCAAATATGCCTAAGGGCGACATGGAGCTAAATTCGGCTCTGATGACACAGGTGCAAATAAATATTCTCAAATCCGAATTTAAAAAATCTATGGATAAATTGGTTGATCGTAGCGCAGTCTGCGAGATGACCCCCCCCCCCACCCCCTAGGTGGGCACCCCTGATTTTGTTTTAAAAAAGTATGCTCGCAGACTTCAAATATGCCTAAGGGCGACATGGAGCTAAATTCGGCTCTGATGACACAGGTGCAAATAAATATTCTCAAATCCGAATTTAAAAAGTCTATGGATAAATTGGTTGATCGTAGCACAGTCTGCGAGATGACCCCCCCCCCCCCACCCCCTAGGTGGGCACCCCTGATTTTGTTTTAAAAAAGTATGCTCGCAGACTTCAAATATGCCTAAGGGCGACATGGAGCTAAATTCGGCTCTGATGACACAGGTGCAAATAAATATTCTCAAATCCGAATTTAAAAAATCTATGGATAAATTGGTTGATCGTAGCGCAGTCTGCGAGATGACCCCCCCCCCACCCCCTAGGTGGGCACCCCTGATTTTGTTTTAAAAAAGTATGCTCGCAGACTTCAAATATGCCTAAGGGCGACATGGAGCTAAATTCGGCTCTGATGACACAGGTGCAAATAAATATTCTCAAATCCGAATTTAAAAAGTCTATGGATAAATTGGTTGATCGTAGCACAGTCTGCGAGATGACCCCCCCCCCCCACCCCCTAGGTGGGCACCCCTGATTTTGTTTTAAAAAAGTATGCTCGCAGACTTCAAATATGCCTAAGGGCGACATGGAGCTAAATTCGGCTCTGATGACACAGGTGCAAATAAATATTCTCAAATCCGAATTTAAAAAATCTATGGATAAATTGGTTGATCGTAGCGCAGTCTGCGAGATGACCCCCCCCCCACCCCCTAGGTGGGCACCCCTGATTTTGTTTTAAAAAAGTATGCTCGCAGACTTCAAATATGCCTAAGGGCGACATGGAGCTAAATTCGGCTCTGATGACACAGGTGCAAATAAATATTCTCAAATCCGAATTTAAAAAGTCTATGGATAAATTGGTTGATCGCTCAAAACATTGTATTGAGTTAAATGTATTATATTTTGAATAAGGTTCAAAACATATTACCACGCTTTTTTTATTCTATCACTAAACAGATCAGTTATTTTTAGATCCCACTGTGTAGAAAACATTTCAATGGACAATTACGAATATTTTTAAACATTTTTACATACCGCATGTTTTCTCTCACCTTCAAGTGGGAAACTGTGAATAATTACACCCTGAACAAAAATCTTTATAAATCAGCATTCTGTTTTTTCTTTTCTTTTTATAATTTGATTTAACAAAAAATTGATGCTAACGTGACGTTTCGAGGAAATGAGACAGCTATCAGTTCTACGTATACTACTCGGCCTTTGACTACATGCCTAGAATAGTGCTCTTTATAATATCTGCTATATTGGGCCAAAAAACATAAATATTTCGCTGCTTATCTAAATTTTAATTTGACAACTTACTACAACGCATCAATCTCTGTCTCAAAACTGGTTTCAACGAATTATTCAAACTCGACACATGCTCCGTTTTTGCATAATTTCTGTTCCCCGAAGCAGGTGATTCACGGACAAGATCGACAATAACTTCGAATTAATTGACTATCAACAGTTGTTCGATCATTTACACCTCCCAAAAAAATTCCTTCTTAATGAGGATCTGCTCTTCTTTTGCTTTGAATCGAAATTAATGCAACATCTGGCGTTTCGAAGAGGTGAAACAACAAACAGGTCAGATCGAAAAGACAGGCGTTTTTTTTTTTTAATTTTTTATTTGGGCAAAACACCTCTCCCACTACTTCCTGTAGAAGTGGTAGAAGACGATGCCATCCCAGCAACACGTATGGAATACTGAGTAGGCTTGCCACGATTATTTGCACCTACGAAGCACTTTTTATTCTATGTCAACACTTCCTTCTGCGAACTGAAGTGAACTGAATAGTTTTTGCATCAACGGGTTCCTCGACAGCGGAAGGTGTGGGAATACGATTTATAGAGGAAACAGGACAGCTCGCGTGCGTGTACTGATTAAGAGGCAATCCTGGATTTCTTTTGCCGTTTTAATATTTTACACTAAATTCTTCTTTTTTTTTTTTCCTCTTTTTTATTTTCTTCTTATAGCCACGCTTGTTATCGGACCAACAGCAGGGTTTTTAACCTCCTACAAGCCGCGAGGCCTTTGTCATTAGAGAGACTATTTGTCATTACTGGCTTCGCCTGGCCTTCACCCTCAAGCTTTTAGTACGTTTTATGGTTTATTATGTCTGTTTCTCGGTTTCTAAATGTCAGTTCCACATTTTTGAGTGAAAAAATACGATTGTTATGGGAGTTTTTTGGTCATTTTGAGAGGAAAACGCAACTTTTGTCAACAGTTTAAATTACTTTGGTGACACTTTGAGGTCGAAATAACCACGGTAGCCCTTCTCATATACGAAAAGCAGAGACAGTGATTCAAAATAACTAAAAAATAATGAAAATTCTTCTGGTAACTAAATTAGTACCAGAGTAAGTATTTAATGTAATAAAGACATTTATTCTGTGCATGTGATGTCATGGTTATTATATTCAATTTCTTTTTTTCAAAATCAAAATTTTTGCACCATCTTACTCAATTTTTTTTTGTTCTCTGTTCAGAGGTATAAAGCTGTAAGGTTTTGATAAACATAAGCTCATAAATGACAATCCAGTTATAAACCATCGCACGAGTAAAATCGTCTCTTGTGTTTTTTTTTTTTTTTTTTGTTCTTTTGTAACTTAGTGTTATTTTGCCTTCTGGTATAGAAATAGATAATGAAAGCTTATCTGCTCTTAACATTGAAATATCCACTAAACACATATGCACACAGATGAGCTCACATGCACAGACAGAACGGATCTCCAAGAGAGAAATTTATATTCAATATTTTTGATGCCAAGGGAAAATCCAAAATCAGAAGTCATTATTTTGTAATGATGAAAATAGCATGAATATCACTGATAATTATTTTAGGAATACTTAGTATGATAACGTCGTTATTTGAACAATTAATCTGTACTTGCCAATAAAGTGTGTATTTTGCAACGTTCACATAAACACGCAGGAGTGGACTGAGTCCTCCAAGAGGGCGTCAACATTGATTCTCGAAAAGCGCACAGGTTTAAGGGCGCCAAAAAAAAAAAGGCGCCTAATTTTTGCCAGAACATATCCGAGAAAATAAAGAAAGGTTTTCTGCAAGAAACAAATGACTTTCCGGAAATTAACCTGGAGCTGTTCCAAACCTTAAGAAATATTTCTAATAAAAGTCAATCACGTTTCCGGATTAAATGAGGAACTTGGCGATAACACTATATTTATACTACTTCAGGGTTGTCCGACTGGCGGCCCGCGGGCCGCATGTGACCCGCCAACTTCTTATTTAGCATATTTCTTTTTTCGACATTTATTAGTATCAAGAAGCATCCGAGACTACCCTTCTCGGTCAAGCCGGGGTCCCCGAAATTTCCTCTTGATCGCCCCTTTTATACTCCTTTCATTGTTTTGAGAGAAAAAGGTACAGGACATCTACAGGTCAAGGTCAAGCAGTCCTACCCTGCACGCTGGTGTTCAATCGAATTCCTAGAAATAGTATTGCCTCGCGTTGGTGGAAAGAGACAGGGAGGGAAGAGAGAAAGATTTCAGATAAGCAAAACCTGCCTGTAATTGATTAAAAATAAAGACCCTCTCACTGACTCTACGGCCTTTGTTGATTTCGAAACAGAACTTGAGAATTTGCCTCTAGTCGCTTCCATGTTTGGGAGCATATATTTATGCGAAAGTGCTTCTTCGACAATGAACTTTATTAAGAATCGTCACCGACAGTTAATTGATAGACCTTTTTCTGCTGGCAACGAAAAACATCGAGGTTGGCATTCCTGCCCGTGTAAAGAAGGAGGATCTGCCTCAATTTTCCCATTAAAATTTAAACAAATTGTTTTATAATCCTCCTCTTTCATTGTTTTATAATTAATTACCTCTTATACATTAAGAATTATTATTAATTGTTATTGTATAAGAGGTAAGAGATTATTGTTCAAATTTTTCAAACTGCGGCCAGTTTTTTTTTTTTTCTCACAATAGTGAGAAGTCTGAATTCATGCAACGTGTTTCAGTTTAGGAAACGTTTTTGCAAATATACTTGATTTTTACAGGAAACTGGTGTAAAAGAGTGAAATCCCGGAATGTTACCTGAAAATAATCTGTAATATTTCGAAATTTTCTTGCAGTGTTATATATATATATATGTGTGTGTGTGTGTGTTTAATGAACTGCTTTGTCGGATTAATCGGTAATTGTATTTACCAATTAATCATCTATTTTTAATACTCATGAATACGTACACTCACAGAGATACAGCTTGAAAACCAACCTCCAAGAAACTAAAATTATGTGTCGCAAAGTAGAAAATTAAAATCATTGATATAGAAAGATGGATTATGACAAACAAGAACATTAATGTTGTCAACAGAAAGATCAAAATAGGATAACGTTCATTTTGAAAAAGATGCGATGTAAACAAAATAACATATCCGTTTGCTTGAGAAGATTTATTGTCAATTTGTCTCACCAGCACTCATTTACTTGTCTCACCAGCACTCACATACTAAGTAGGAGTTATTTCTCTTGAGCTACACAGAGCTACACAGAACTTCGAGACATTAGTTGATGTATGATGAGATGTTTACATAAAGTTGCAAGAAGGAACTAAAGGAGATTTACTTGTAAAAGAGAAGCCAAACTGAGGAATGAGATCTGGTGCGATGAAGTAAGACTATTGATTTCCAAATTTGAAGTGATCGAATGCCACAATCGAAACCAAAGTTTCTGGAGAGGGTCGCAGCACAACTATACCAGCAACCAAAGTTTCTGGAGTGGGTCGCAGCACAACTATACCAGCAACCAAAGTTTCTGGAGAAGGTCGCAGCACAACTATACCAGCAACCAAAGTTTCTGGAGAGGGTCGCAGCACAACTTTACCAGCAACCGAAATACTTCTTGGTGAGCCCCTCTTTCGAGGGGGGGGGGAATATCGTAATGAATGTTACTAATTGTAAATATTTTATATAAACTAGTATCTTTGTCTTAGGTATATGAAAGGATTAATGGAAAAACCTTTTTTTTTTTTTTTGACTAGCAACAGTTTAAAACGATGTCGACCTCAAATTCTGTCGTGGGGAGAAGGAGAGTCTCAACTATTTCGCGCATGAAACGCATCTGAATGTTGGAGGAGCGTCTAATAATAGTCCGTAAAATGTGGTATTCATTAAGGAACAGCATTTGGAAAAGAGATTGATATGGATTTTCTCAAAAATTATAGTTCTTTCATACAAGCATGAAATGCTTCAAGTTATTTTCCCGAAAAAATTCGTTGGCCGCAGAAATTAGTAGTGCAGGCTGCATTCGGAACGGGGGTCTCCAGTTGAAAACCCCTGGAACAGATACTTTAACAGTGCTGCGTCATTGGTGTGTAGTTGAAGGAAGCAACTAGAAATGTTATGAATAAAATTGGGATTGATTTTTCTTCGATAAAAGTATGTGATATGTTCAAACTACATTTGAATTTTTTTTTCCTAGAATTTTCTTTAAAAAAATTTTCTTGTAACAATAATATTCTACTTCTTTCCAAAATCTTGAAAAATAGTTGAAACATTACTCGACATCACTTTTTTAGTAACAAAAGCAAAACTAAGCTGACAAGATCATTACTCAGATCTTCTACGGCAGATATTCAGATGAACTGTTAACGCTTTTCACAAACTGCTGCCATATCTTTTAATAAAAATTTTAAGGAACGGTAGTGCTTACATTAGTAAGAAATTTACGGGACTGTTGTCGTTGTTCTAATGTGGAGTTATTCTTTAAAGAGTATTGAATTTATTTGAGAACTATGTATTGCCTTAAATCTCTTGATTTTTAAGGACTGCTCTCCTTATTCTAATATGGACTCTTATTCACTGATAGGATGATTATGAGAGGGAATTTGGGCATAAAATGTGTAAAGCAACGAGAGGATTCATAAAGAAAGTAGGCAAGATTTTTTTAATTTTTTTTTTTTTTTTTTTTTTTTTTTTTGCGTTCGGTACGTTACGTCAAGAGTTCAGTCTATATGTGGCCAACACTACATGTGGCCAACGCACATGACTATTTTTTAACGAAAAAATAGTCATGAGAATTTAAAAAAAAAATGTAAAATTGCTAACTAATGTTCTCATTTTTTTAAATCAAGGATTGCTTTTCTTTTTCAGTCGAATGAGGAAGAGTTTCTGAAACTCCATTGAATATTCACTGTTTGAAAACTGACTTATTCGTTTTGTTTTCAAGCGATTTTTTAAAAGATGGAAATTAAGTCATCAAATCGTCAACCTTTTGTATGGAAAACTGTCGCTTTTAAGAACAACACTTTTAGCAATATATTTAACAACACTTTTAACTTTTAAAAACAACACTTCCAGTACTTCGCCGGAATCGGTTATTAGGCATTGACTAATTGGCGTCGCTTCAGTTTCGTTCGCGAAACGGTGCGGGATACGTATTTATTTTATTATTTGAGCGGAATTACTAAATTACTATTTATTTCTTATATACCTTGAGAAAATACCATATACCTTACCCGAAATCAAATGCCGAACAGAATAAAATTAATTCACCAAAAAAAAAAAAAAATTTTTCTTGTAAAAATATGGTAGAGTGCTGTATGTTTAATCTGACAAAGGGATTCAAAGTTTTTATTTTTTAATGTTGATTTCAGACATTGGAAGATACGACTAATACTCCGACCTAAAATCTATTTAATTTAGAGCAAGACCCCAATAACTAGATATCAAAAGAACACAACTTCAGGCAAAATCTTCGCTAAGACATTAAGTGTGGGAAGTCTAACTGTGTGCGCCCCCACAGCTAGAGAGACGCCCGGGGTAACCACTGCCTACATGTTAGAAAAAGTATCATGCTTCTCACACTTTTTATAACTGCAGTAGTTAGTGAACCTATAAAATTAAAATACTTAGAGCTCACGAGCAGGGCTTTATTAGTGAATACGCCAAGGCCTAGGACTCCTACTTTTTAGTGGCTTTCAAATGGCTAAAACTGTTTTAGCCAACAACTAATATTGTAAAGTTTGGCAACTGGGCTACCCGAGAAAATGTTTGGACTAGGGCTTCCCGATAGCTTAATCGGCTCATGAGTATTGTCATCGGGGGGGGGGGGGGGGGGGTAATTGCCTTGTTTTGTGAACATAACGCATATTTGTGTGCGTGTTTTTTTTTTTTTTCTATTTTTATGTGTATTTAAACCTTTTTGCACTGCCTAAAAAATCGAAATGGCGGACCTAGTTATGAACTACAAAATATATATAAGTGGGCGAAACCTGTTACAGTGACGCAGCAAACAGATCCCCAAGGGGGGTGTCGGTGTCCTGGACACCGGTTACTTTTAGCCTGGACACCGTGTCCAGGCTAAAAGTAACCAACTCTGCTACTTGAAAATGCAAATAGAAGCAGAGCGAATTTGATTTGAATTTTACATACATACAGGGGGCGTGCACAGAAATTTTGGGGCCCGTCACGAATGACGTTTCCGGCCCCCCTCCATATTGTTTACCGATCTCACGCCTACTTAAAAGAATATTGGGCCCCCTTCAGGCTCGTTCCCGGGCCAAAATGGTGTCCCTTTCCACCCCCCCCCCTCCCCCGTGCACGCTCCTGCATAGAAAGTCATCAATCATCATTGCAACATAAATCGATAAAAGAGATAAGTTGATGAAAATTGTCTTTAAACCGAAAATAACTTTAATTTCCATTCTAATTTTGAACTTCAAGGAAGGGATCCAGATCTGAGAACCATCCCCTTTTCTACGCCACTGGTCTCTGTAATATTTGAAACAATTTAAGCACAAATTTTAAATAATTATTTCCTCTTGTAGAATTGTTTTCAATTGCTTGATCTCAAATACAAAATAAGTTTGTTCAAAATTTTAATTTTTGTCCATTTAAATCGCTTTAGTATTTCGGCATTTTATTCAATTCAAATTCGTATTTGTTTTCACGAAAATCAAATACTGATTTTACATTTAGTTATAGATATGGACAATAGATGGCAGAGCGTGTTCAAGGAAATTACATTTGTTTTCTATCGCGCAACTCGTTTGCTTTCTTGCAATACAATTCACTCCTCAATGAATTCCTCTTAATGTGCATTGATAAATGTGCATGGTAGGAGTGCGTTCGTAGTTCCTGATATTTCTTTTTCATTTTTTAAGGTCATAAATACGACTTCCATTATTTTGCTTTCTTTTCATTTTTTTTTCATGAAAAAAAAAATCTGTTGCTTCCAAAATAACTTTTCTTGATAAAATTGATGGGAAAATACACACACACACAAACACACATATCTACATATAGGGGAAAAGGGGGTACATGTGAGCACGGGACACATGTGAACATGGTATGTTTTACTAGGATAACGTCAAGCAAAAAATCTTTTAAAAAATTCTCAAGTAATATCAGTAACAGCCCTACTTTTTAAACAAACTTTCAGAGCAAGGTGCCAGTTTATTTTCCTGTGGTGACAGCTTTTTTGTTTTAGCAGATGCTGATGTACTTTTATCCCTGTCTTCTTCGTGTAAAAACATATTTTAAACTAATAAGCTAAAATTAACTATTACAAACCAATATATGAACATTCACGTAAATTTATGCCAATGTTTAAATTTTGTAATTAAATTAAAAATTCTTTATTTTTGGAAATTAGTTCTAAGGTAGATGCCGGGGCACTTGTGAACGCAACATGTAGAGGCACATGTGAACAGCTCCCATATCCTCTCCGCAAGTATAAATATTAGTGTAGGCTTATTAAAACTGTTAAAAGAGATGTAGAGATTTATAATTATTATTTTGCTGCACTCAGTTTGCAAATTTATTGTTAATTATTATTACATAATTGCTAATTATTTATTTTATTATTTTTTTATTTTTTTAATTCGTTAATTACTAAATAGTTGTGGCTAAAAATTTAGTGGTATATAATATTTTAAAAGAAAATAAAGACAAAATATTTTTCTTTAACTAAAAACTGAAGTTTAGAAAAAATTTTTTATTCATCATCATATTCTGTATGAAGCTTAAACGCTTTATATAACAAGAATATACTTTACATAATAAAATATTCTGTTTATTGTTTAGTCTTATAAGATTTTTTCTTGTCGACATGCTATGAAACTTCAAAATTTGACAGTGAGCAGGGTTCTATAATTCAGAAAAAATATTTTCTTAATGATAGCTACTGTAAAATTCAAACTGACAATGTAGGTTACAAACCCTTGAATGTAACTAGTATATACGTTAATGCTTCATTATAACGGGTTTTTCGTTGAAATATGATGCTCGTCCTGCATTTTTCAGCCTTGTTTATATGTGCCCCAAGCTTGTTTAGATTTCACCCCCTATAGGGGCACATGTGAACACTTGAAGACATTTTTAAAAAAAAATCCATAAAGTATAGAAATGAATTTTTAAAAAATCTAAAACAAATCCATGGCGCAAAGAAAAGACTATTCAATCAGAGGGACCTTTTTTCTGTGAGAAAATGAAAATATTTTGTGAGAAATTAAGAAATGAAAAAAAAAAAAAATGCTCACATGTGCCCCCTTTTCCCCTACGTATATAATATCAGGGGTTCCCCGTATCAATAATGAGGATGGAGATAAGGAGGGAGGGGGTCATGTTGTAAATGCTCCATTTACAGCTAAATTTTTAAGGCGGTGCTTTTAAGATTAATTTTCTACTTTGGGGCAGGGGCTGTCAATCTGAGGAAAGGGGGGGGGGAATAAAGAACTCCCTCAGAAAAAAAAAGTTTCCCCACTTCGATTTTGAAAGCTCATCTGCGGTTTTGAAAGCTCAACTAAAAGTTCTAAAAAGGTTGCAACAAAATTGAATTTTCAAGCTAATGCAGAAATACTGAAGTTTTGTACTAATTATATTTCTTGTGATGATAGAGGTAGGCACTTGTCCACGGTAGGCTACTTAATGATTTACTTAGGGTCGACAGAAATATTTTCAAAATATCTAACAAGCGTATTTCATGCACTGTAAATCGGAAATATCCCTTAAAAATCTAATAAAAAGTATTTTCATGCTTAGTATTTAAATAACAATTTAGCATTGTAGAAAAGGAGGGGAAATCGTCAAGAATTTTTTAAATATTACATTTGAATGTTTTGTTTTTATTTTTCGTACGCAATGTCAAACATTCTAAATGTTAAAAATCAAAGTAGTACGTATGTCCTTTTCCCCCCTGACATCTTCCATTTTATAATTAGAGAGTTCTCTTTTTTTTTGTGGAATTGATGACTATCAAGGTCTTATCACATATAATTCACTCCTTCAAAACGTTTTCACTCCCCTACAGAATATAGAGGAGTATTTTCGCACTTTGTATTTTAAATAAAAATTTAGCATCTTGGGAAATCCACTAGAATTTCTAAAATATCACATTTGAATATTATGTTATTATTTTACGTACCCAATGTCAAACATTCTAAATGCTAAAAAGTCAAACAGTTCCCATGTCTTCTTTCCCTGACATGTTATTTCATCCTTAGAAAATTCCGTTTTTTTTTTTTTTTTGTGTGTGTGTGTGTGTGTGTGTGTGTGGAATAGATTACTATTAATGTCTTCACACATATTTCACTTCCCCAAAACAATTCCTGTCCTCTAAAGAATATCGAGGAGTACTTTCACGCTTTGTATTTTAAATAAATATTTAGCATCGTGGAAAATGGAGAGAAATCAACTAGAATTTTTAAAAAATTACATTTGAATGTTTTGTTATTATTTTACGCACCCACTGTCAAACATTCTAAGTGGCAAAATCAAAATAGTACTCATCTCTTCTTTCCCTGACATCTTCCATTTTATCCTTTGAAAGTTCTTTCTTTAAAAATATATATACAGGGTGCGGAGAAAGTTCCTACAATTTTGTTTAAAACGTTTTTTTGGCGTTAAAATCGTATGTTGGCGATTTATTTGGCACATATTGTTTATTGACATTAAAAATATTTGAGGTTTAATCATTTGTTCTTTGTTAGTTTTAGATTACAGATAAAACAATATTACTAGCCATTGCCCAACTCATCACAAAATAAAGCTGTAAAATTGTCCCGTAAGACAAGCGACATAGTTGATATGAATCAGAAAATTTATATAGCAACTTTTGAAAACGCCATGTGATATATTGCTGGTTCATGCAAATTACACACATCAAAAGAAAAGTAAAATGGGGGTAATAATCTTCAGGGTTCAAAAATTTGGAAATTTTCCTGGGGAGGACCGACAGATCCCCTAGACCCCCCCCCCCGGTGGTGTCCGGTCCCCTTTTCGAAAGTCAGCAGCCCTGCTCCTCCAAAGCGAATTTCCCTCCTCTAAAGAATGTCGAGGAGTATTTTCATCTTTGTGTTTTAAACAAAAATTTAGCATCATTTAAAAAAAGTGGGAGGGGGGAATCAACAAGATTTTTTAAAAATATTACATTTGATTGTTTTGTTATTTTTTACGTACACAATGTCAAACATTCTTAATGGTAAACATCAAAATAGTACGCATCTTTCTTTCCCTGTCACTTCTCCTTTTATCTTTAAAATTTCTCTTTCTCTATGGAAAATACCACTAGTACTCTTGTCTTTACGTATATTTCACTCCTCCAAAATGAATTTCACTCCTCTAAAGTATATCGAGGGGTATTTTCACGCTTTGTTCTGCCGTATTGCAAATTCGGCACTGAGAGACTTTAAGTATGATTTTGATGCAAATGCTGTTATTTTATTTATTTATTTAATTTTGCACACACCTAGTTAGGATCATTATCCGGCCATACAGTTTTTACTTCAAAACTGTCAAGCGGAACGAGTGATTGCTGTACTTTACCAGTATGTTTTATTATTATTAATTTACCTCATGCTAAACAGCTTCATGGTAATTAAATAAGTAATAGGTTACTGATATTGTCCGTTTTCCACAAGAAGGCACTTGACTCCTCCTTTGTCACGTGGTATCCGATGATTCTATTTTTCTGTTTTCGGCAGAGGGTATACTCGGATCATAGCATTTTGCTATAAAAGCGGCAGTTTTTTAAATGTAAGAATAACTAAAATGACAACCGACAAGTGAAGACAGTGGTGTAAAGGACACTAAGACTTTTTTGCACATTAAAATGCACGCCCAAGTTAACGATTTCTGGTTTTGACTCCTTTAGAATTGCGTCCATTGCTTACTGATCACCCCTCGTAAAATGGAACTCCGCGTTCGAGGAGGCGGGGCGAAGTGCCTTCTCATGAAGAACGGGCCGTACGCAAATTATCAAATTAAAAATTCATTCCGTAAAACAAATTCATTCCGTACGCAAATTATCAAATTAAAAATAGTCATTGATTATTTAAGCAGAACCTCAAATAACCGAACCTCTTGTAACCTTGAATTTTATTTTTTCGAAAGTTTATTTACTTGAAGTTGGTTTCTTGAATACAGTTTTTTGGTGAATTAACAATATCATTTCAAGGTCACCGAAAGCAACCATTTAATAGCAGTGACCGAACTATTTGTGCGTTTTTATCACTTCTCCTCTCTCTTTCCCTCAAGATCACCAGAAATTTTTGGAATTCTGTATATAATTCTAGTTTTGAAATGATGGAAATAGGCTGGCGTGTGTGAAATCCAATAACTCATCGGTGGAGCACAAAAATGTGAAAAGCAAAAATAAATAAGTAGCTATTATTATTTTATCCGATTGTCAGGACATATTTTAGTTACCCATGAAGTGCTCTGTTATAACATGTAGTTGTAACTAGGGCAGCAGTCTAAGATAAAATGACCGACTCCTGAAATTTTAAAGCAGTCGACTACGACTCCGACTCTTTTACCCTGAAATCAGCTCGACTCCGACTCCTTTACCTCGAAATCAGCTCGACTCCGACTCCTTTACCTCGAAATCAGCTCGACTCTGACTCCACAAGCACTGGCAAAGTTGCGGATTTTGAGGGAAAACGACCGACTCCGACTCTTGTAGTTTTTAATCTTCTACTTACTCCGACCCATTTACCACAAAATCAGTCCAACTTCGACTCCGATTTCGCAGTCCTAACTGTAACTAAAGTCTCCGGAAAAGAAAGTTAGGTTTCTGGAACCTTTTGACAAAACTCAAGTAAGGTTTTAATAGAGCTCCTTGAAAAGGACAGGCTGACTTATCCGACATTTTGGTTCCAAGACAAAATTGGATCCAACCTCGTTTCTAGTATTTATAAATGCGTCATAATATTCGCTGGTTGCTATGTCGTAAAGCAATTGATGATAAGTTGAGTAAAATGTCACTTAAGGTAAATCTAGAAAGATTACTTAGTTCACAAACACAAGAAAAACGTATCAAGAAATGTTTACTGTAATAAACCTCATCTTTTCACCTTATTTGTTTTCAATTTGTATAAATTAAATCGTCTTCAGCTACAGAATAAAATAATCAAACATCAATCAGGCAACACATCTAAAGCTTTGACACCACTTTTCTGAAATGAGACTTTTGCACAAATACTATTTTTTTCGCCCTACAATTTTGGAACCAAAATGTCGCATAAGTCAGCTCCCCTTATATAGGAGCCTTAGGTTTTAAGTAGTAGCTTGGCGCCTTACTAATTCCCAAAAGGTTCCGAAAGAACTACGGCCACTCGAAAGAGGAGTTGAGCTGACTCATCCGGCATTTTGGTTCCTTATTAGTGAGCGTGAAAACATTATTATGTGTTCACAAACCACGTTGCAGAAAACTGGTTGCTAAGCTATGAATCTGCTGGTTAAAATTTGTTTGATTATTTTGTTTCCGTAATAGGGAGAAGATATTTTAATTTACATTTAAAATCAAGTAAGTTATAAAAATGGGGTCAATTACAGAAAAAATGTTCGAAAAAACTCTTATTCAATTTGAGAAATAATTTTCTTTCTAGATTTACCTAAAGGGACATTTTACTCAACTTATCATCTCAATCATTTTTCAACATTGCAACCAGTGACTATAATAACGTATTTCCAAATACTTGAAACAAGGCTGGATCCAGAGCTGTATTAGAACCGATATGTTGGAAAGGTCGGATTGGCCTCGAAAGGAGTTCTAACTACAGGGTCACAGGTGAAACAATATTGCAAATCAAGAGCATCGCACTTACTTGCAATTCGGGAAAAGCTTCGGAATCTAGGAAACTTATTCACCCTCACTGGGGGTAAGAAATACATTCAGTTAATTTTTAAACTGGTGGCTAAAACTATTCTTTCTCGACCGTGAGAGGTAAGCATTCGCGTAACTTGGAATAAATCAGAAAACCTTTCGACAAGGATTTAATTTTCGCAGGAAATTGGTGAAAACCTGTGAGAAATCCCGAAACGTTCCTTGAAAATTATCAGTAACGTTTCGGAGGGTTTTTTTTTTTTTTTTTTTTTCAGTGTAGCTATGCTGAGGGTGTGCGAAGTGATCCAGAAAGGATGTCTGAAGTTAAGAATTGAAGTCATCCCGAAAGTGTTCATCAGTAAATGCTTCCTGGAAGCTCTGCACCGATTGCAGTCGGACCCTGATTTAACGAATCTTTATTTAACGAATTTCGCGATGTAGCGAATTTTACTTTTTCCCCGATTAAAATGAAGGCAAAAAACCATACCAAAAAATAAACCCCGAAATAACAAACTATTTAACAGCCGAATTTTTTTTTTTTTTTTTTGTTAATTTGAGTTAGGAAATATTGGATTGTTTTCCAAATGTTACACCATATTTTCGGAAGCAGAAAAATACTTCTCTTGGAATCAACAATTTTTGACGGGCAGGGGCGAGGGGGCAACCAAAAAATGGTGATTCTAATGCAGAAAGCTATAGTGAAACTCCCATTGAAACTGTTACTATGGGAGTTACATGGCCTGGAAACTAAAATTATACCTCATGCAGGAGGCTGCAGAAGGCACAGTATTTTCTTCTTTCCATAAAGTCGAAAGAGAACTATTTCGAGTCAAGTATCAAGGAAATTGTCAAAGATCTATTATTAAGTAGATTAACATTTCAAACTGACTAGCGTCTAAATAAAAAGTGTACACTTTCTAATTATGGATATTTTTGTGCGGTTGCTTTTTAAGGGTTTTAGCTAAGGTAAGTGCATTTTTTTTTTTAATTTCACACCCCGATATTACGAATAACCCCAGTTTAACGTACAAAAGTTTCGGTCCCGGTGAATTCGTTAAATAGGGGCCCGACTGCATAAGGAAAATTGTGAAGCCCCCTCCCCCCGCCCCCTTTTAGAGCATCGTATTAGTTGACGGAGGGTAAGCAAAACTTAGAATGGACTAAAAAACATGATAACGTTTTTTATCAACTGAAGAAGGTGTTTAAATCAACACATATCTTATTATATCCGCGGCCTAAAAAAACCTCATATCTCAGACATTCATGCGACCCAAGAAATCATTGGGACTGCTTTATTTCAATGAATAAATGGCTATGTCATTGATTACTGGAGAAAATGCGTATCAACCCCGGAGAGTAATTACTGCATTATCAGAGGAATGATGGCCATATAGATGAGACTGTAGAGTAATTCAATTATTACTTCTACGTTCGTAATTTCTTGCCGCGAATCGTTAATTTGGCTTTTGAATTAAAAAATTCTGTAGGTCAGATAGCGAGATGGATACAGAGGATTTAGGAATGTGACATTTATATCAAACTTTGGAAAGGGTTGTCTCACGGTTATTCGGAAGCTTTATTAAGAAGACACTTTCCCGAGAATTTTAGTATTAATTCAGGATTGAAAAGGAGTCCGGCTGCACAGGACTCTCTGTCAGTCAAAATGGGACTTGATCAACTTCAAAACCTGACACATGGAGAGATGACCATGTATGCTGAGTTCAACTTTATGAAAACGGAAAGTAGACAACTAAACTGGAAGGGTATTTCCGTGCATAGTCCTGCTTAAAAAAGGGTCCTGCACGCTCTAGAACTCACTCCATATACAGAATAGTGTCTAGTAAGGAAAATGGGAACCTGATAATAGTAGGACAAATAGATGGCAGGTGCTATTTTCCCAATCATGAATTTAGATGCCCTAAACAGAAACTGTATAGCAGCTCAACTGCTCAATGCCTAGTTGGTCGATATCTTGGTACCATGAAGACCCGGAACAATGCTCTAGTGCGATTCTTTTGTAGCAAGGTGAAGGATGACGTCCAGAAATGGTGCCATTCCTAGACGCTTTTGAGGTCCGTAAAGGACCAAAGACCCGCACCTGCAGTCGATAGAAGCTTCTATACATTGCTAGTCCTCATTTTGAACGAGTTAGGTTTGAGATTTTGGATTCTCTTAGTGAGAACTGATGATGGCAATAAATGTATTCTGATGTCCTGGGGTACGCATGAGAAGGAGGAGTCCACGGCGTTTTAGGAATATTTCTCTTCTCGGGCGGGGGTGGGGGGGGGGACTACTACGTAGCATTTGAGGGGGGCATCTTAGTTCTTGGGAGAGATAGGCTGGCTGTTGTGGGTATTTCGCCAAATTACCTCAAGCGTATTACATTTCTGATCAAGAAGCTTCAACTGTGGCTGAATCCAGTATAAGATTAAAATGTCTATGTAAAACTGAAGAAAACAAAATCAACAAAACAGTACGTCGCTGTGGTTGAAAACGTAAATTACGATTGAAAAGTTAAATTCAGCAGTACAGCTGTAAAAAATATTCAATATGAGCCTTTCCGGAAAAGAAGGCAAAAACACACAAAAAAAAAAAAAAGGAAAGAAATCGAGGAGGCAATAACCCATTTTATACATTTTTCAGCAATGACTACACATGATGTGAGTCAAAAATTTTGTAATCTGACTTGTTCGTAAACTTTCTGCTGTTATTTTTAACAGATCATTAACAACAAGATTGTATGTTATATAGTTCACCAAAGTTTTGATATTCATTTATTTGCGAGAGGGAGGTTTCGGACGTGAAAAAATTCAGAACCAGTGCTTTTAAAGCATATTTCCGATCCCAATAAAGTAGTTTTTGCACATGTGGGACTACTACATACTTTCTGAAGCTCTATAAATACCCGCAAACCCAAGCACCCCCCATAGGAATACTACCGCACCCGCACAAGACTTACGCTTTGTCGCGAGCAAGATATTAAACAGCTGGTTATATTGCACTAACGCTCTATAATGCAATAGCAGCTCATTTACCAGGCTGGCACACGAAATGCATGCAGCGCACCCTACGCGATTAGTTCACTTAACGGGACAGCTGCCAGGTCACGTGACACGATGCTCGGGGGTGCGTCGAACGAGCACAATAGAAAGAGGGGGTCCTTCACGAAAGCACCTGGGCAAACACAAACCTTCCCCACCTAAGACCCAAGGTTATATATTAGTAGGAGAAAAAGGGCTTACACGCGATTATCTGAATAAGGAAGTGAATTTGATGACCCGGGTTCAGAGCATTGTCTGGTTTTGTTTTAATTCAAGCAGGAAGATGCTTTGAATATTTCCATTTTTTTTTTACAAGACCGCGAAAAAAGTAAATAGTGGGAGTCAGTTATTTACTTATTTCAATTGTTTTTGAGTAATTGAATTGGGTGATTTTGATCAAAGGTGTTCTTTTTTTTTTTTCACCCACCTTTTCGCAACCCTTCGGATTTTCATCAAAAACTCGAGCTTCCATTATTTGCCAATCAAAAACTTAACATAAAATTTTTATGGATCATTTACTAAAAACTTCTGTGGCGCGACATTTGCGAACTTTTATGCAACGCGACAATTTGTCACTTAAAAATTTTGACAGACGCAACTATGTTCTCAGGAAAGATTATAACCTAAGCCGTGTTACATTTGAATAAATGTTAGATAACCACAGGAAGTGATGTAAAAGTTCTGGGCCCCTATGAGACTCGAAATTCTTTTACTCATTTATTGATTTATTAATTTACTATGCATTTATGGTAAACATGAGTCATACAAAATTAAATTTCACTAACTTAAAAGAATTAGCATAAAACAATTAGCTGTTGATAAAATAGAAACTAATGACAACTTTTTAGAAAAAAAATAAGTGATGCAAATTTATAAATAAAATCAATGTTGTAAGTGGTTTTTCTCAAAGCCAAAACTTAGTCCGGTGAATAGACATGTGTTTCATGTAGAAATCGCAATACTGCACTGTAAAGAAAAAAAAAGTTACGAATTATTTTTGTGGAAAGTTGAGGGATTTCACGAGTTTTCACCTATTTCCCCGTAAAATCAAGTACAGTCATAGAAAAAAAAAACGAAACACTCGATCGTATTCAAAGACTATTGATACTAGAGACACGTGTAAGGTGCCATTGTTTCAGAAATAAAAAGTTCTACATAATTACGGTAAAAAATTGTTGTTAAGGAGTCGTCTTCATATTAAAACGAGCATCAACTTCAAATTTTTAAATGAGAACCCCCTTTTTTTATCACATATTTGTACTCAGCATCCTTTTTTAACTTTGTATGCAAAGTTTTGTTTGATTCGATCCAGCCGTTACTTCAGAATCGAATTTTGAAAAATTCCTCTCGTAATGTTAAAACGTATTTTGATATTTTTACTCATAACACAAAAACTAGATTAGGCACGGCAAAGATTGTTTTTTTATATCAAAATATGAATCGACCCAATAATAAAAACAAATTTTACAACACCTAAAATGTAATTTTAGTTTTTTTATGAATTATTTCAATATTTTTTGAAAAAAATATGATCTGAAACCATATTAAATTTTAACAGAAAAACAATCTGGAAGAGCTTTGATGTGGGAATCCAAAATTTGAGCTCAAAATATTCAGTAGTTTTTGCGCTATGCTTAAAAACTCATTTTTTCCTACTTTAGGGGACCGTATACTTCTTAAAAACAGAAATTGTGAAAGTTGGTTTCCTTCATGAAAAAAGAAAAAAATTGTTCAACAAAATAAGCAAACCAATTATAACGTGGTTTTTCTATATTAGAGTAACGTCTATGAATTTTTTAAATGCATAAATTTTTTCGCTGTCTCTGCAGAAGAACAACACAATGTTGCAACCGTCAGTTTTTTGTGGATATCGTTCAGCCGTCAATGTTTAAATAATGCGAAACACTACTTCATTGTCTATTAAAAGAATATTTTATAGAACTTTTTAAATTAAAAGCTAGACTTAAAATACTTCTGTTTTTTTTTTTTTTTTTTTTTTTTTGAGCAATCACGATTGCTTATTGTTCTCATTTGACTGTTTTTGATGTTCCGTGCTTTTTTCAGCTTGAACCAGAAGCCTCTGCAGCACCACGGCCCACAGTCCTCTGCAGGCGGCGCGGCGCGGCTGCTCCGATCCCGAGCTATCCGCTTCTCCTGGTCGGAGGCGTCCATGTCCTACACACACGCACGCTCACACACTCACACACGCCTACGTGCATACACACAGGTCTACGCACACACAAGCCTACACACTTACACACACAACTATGCACACGTAACCGCCCAGGAGGAGAGGCAGGCTTGGGGGGGGGGACAGGAGCTGTTTCTAGAAACAATAACTCCAATGAGTAGGGTCCCAGTTCATGATTGCGAAAAGCATAATTTAAATTCAAAATTTCAGAATTCAAATTAATTTTAAATTTTTTTTTTCTGCGTTTAGCCATTGCCTTTTGTAAAACAATAACTCAAAAAAAATAATTTGAAGTCTGAAATTTAGAATTCAAATTATGTTTTTCGCAATCACTGAGACAGGACCCTACTCTTTGGAGTTATTGTTTCTAGAAACGGCTCCTATCCCCCCCCCCAAGCCTGTCTCTCCTCCTGGGCGGTTACGTGTGCATAGTTGTGTGTGTGAGTGAAGTAGGCTTGTGTACGTGCATAGACCTGTGTGTATGCACGTAAGCGTTAGTGAGTGTATGAGTGTGAAGTCGTGTGTGTAGGACATGGACGCCATCGACCAAGAGAAACGGATTCCAGGAAGCAGTGTTCGGAGCCGCGCCTGCAGAGGCCGGTGGGCGGTGGTGCTGGTCAAGCTGAAAAAGGAACCACAACATCAAGGACGGTGAAATGAAAGCAATAAGCAATCGTGATTGCTCAAAAAAATTAACATGCACAACTTTTTCACAGAAACATACAACAAAACCTCATTGTCTTGCTAGTCATGTTGCAATAGACAGTAGAATTAATGGCTCTTTCCGGTGATAATTTACTAAAAGGAAAAATTATTGCCTTGCCAAAATCGGGAAAAAGCACTCGAAAAATAGCCAACAGTGTGAAGTTCCCCATTAACAGTATTCAGATGGGTGAAAAATATTTGCTCTTAGATAAGTTTACTGGTTTTTAGAAATTATTATTATTATTATTTTTTTTTTTTTTTTTTTTTTGTATAGTGTTTGAATAATTTTCAATGTGTTAAGATGTAAGAGAGGAAATGTCAGTCGCATTAGTGGGCCGCGTGCTTTGAGCAGTATTCTGCAAAAAAGTAGTAGTTGTAGCTAATTGGGAACTTTTTTTTTTTTTTTTGACTTCGTCAAAGATTTAACAAAACATTAATTTGCGTGTTAGATTAAGTTGAGTTTCTGTCTATTCTTAACTGTAATTAAAATACTTATTTTTCTATTTATTTTCTCGGTCATTTTGTCCGTGTATTTCCATTAAAATCATCCTCGCAAGAAAAAGATAAAATTTCAAATTGTTTTTATTTTTGAAGAACATGGAAAAATATCGACGAAAAAAGAGTTATAAAAAATTATTGTTATCAACTACTAGATGCCTATCTTATTTAATGCATGTTTTTCAGAATCCAATATCTGAATATTCGGCTCCAACTTTATGACACTGGAATTAATCCTACTTTCTGATCTTAATCGTATAGCAAACAACGGGCCACACGCACCAGCGTCAAGGGCTGAATGCGGCCCGCGTCTTCACTGCGATATAATTGCGGCTTAGTTATCCCATTCGATGGTTGCTGTAGGTCCTAATACTGAGCTCAACAACCCTGAACTAGATTTAACCAAACATTGAAGCAGGTGTCATGTCATTGAAGCTGAGAGTGCCTACAAACTGGTGGATGAAGAAAATTTATCTCACGAGTGAGATGCCTTAAACATACAGCAGATAAATTTACTTTACCTACCAGTTTATTCGAACTTTCAGCTTCAATAAGGTGACTTCTGCATCCCTCACGATTAGTTTCGATTCCAGTCTGAGAAATCTACAGTGAGAACGAAATTGTAGTCTTGGCTGGATAGATCAATCCACCTGTCGGGTATGCTGCGTATAGTATTGCTATAGGTGCGGCAGCCTGATATTACAAAAAATATTAGTTTGCAGGTTTATAATGCGTGAAACAAAATCAAATAATGCTAAGTTTTGTTTTTAATGTTGCAAAATCGGAGAAATGACAAAAAGTCAGATTTCGGTTCACCTTGGTTTAAGCTAAAATAACTTTTGTCTTTTTAAATTACGGATTGGACCATCTCGAATCTCGTTGCTAGAAACAGCATTGGGAAATTACTTTCCTAAATTGCTTTTAAGAGACATTACATGTTTAACTAAAACCGCCGATTGTGTTATGCTTTTTAAATAATACCACGCATTATGATCTTTATCATCAAATTTGGATTTGAAACAAAGTCTCTTTTTTATTACAAAAAAGCCGCTAGAACTATTACTGTGTTTGTCCACTGTGTTAATTCAAATAACCAAATTTTTCCCAAATAAAGTTCGAGTATGAACGGTTGGCTCATTAACGGGTAATTATATTCTGTTTCTGTTTTATTTTTTAGATTGATACTTCGTTCATTTTATGTATTTAGAGCAAATTTTCACGGAATAAATTGACCTTGCTTCGCTCGAATCTCCAATCTATTTAATGCTGCGTCTTACCACGTAGTGCGGTACATTTTTTATATTTTTGTGTTCGATGACCCAAACTTCGGCCGATGTTCTCTGAAATTAAAAACGCGCAATTTCATTTTACATCAAAAGACTTTCTGTTCATTCCAAAATATACCTGTAACATAGGTGCAATACATTTATCAGACATATTCACATCATATTTCTAGTTATAAGGTTGCATATTTACATTTCTATGAGTCTAATTTGCTGAATGATTATATAAGCAATCCAATAGGTTCATATTAAAAAAGGCAAAAAGTTCCATTACTTTTAATTTGTCATTATTCGATTTACTAAACAACGATCTATACAATGGACCCGCCAAACCCCGTCCATCTTTCTTAGGTTAATCCAGATAGACAAAAATCAGTAAATATTTTAACTTTTTTTTTCAAAAAAAAAAAAATTCGACCGTAAATCGCTTTTTGCCGCTACATAATCGGCTAAAAAGTATCGAATTACGGAAAAAAAGAGAACTTTAAAAAAATCATAAATTGAGCTGGATAATCTCGATTTTTTAAGTGTTTACATTCCGTATAAGCCGTGACCTTGAAAAAAGCGTTTTCAATGTGGTGACGGTCCCTAAAACGTTTTTCGTTAATAACACCTCTTCTACTGCACGGAATGCAGTGAAATTTCGTACCCTGGCTGTATTTTGTGGTCTAAACATAATTATGTAACAAAAATTAGGGGTTCCCATTCGAAAATCAAGAGTTGGTGCTCATTTTGCTTTGTATATGGTCCCTTATCAAAATTTTACCTACGTAGTTTTAAAGAAGACTTTAAACCAAGTCGGATGACACCTTTCTTTCCTTCCTAGCATGTATAATGGCTGAATAATTAAAAGTGTTTCGTTTTTTTTTTCTATGACTGTACCTTTGAAAAAGGTTTCCTGTATTACTTCAAGTTGCACGAATGCAGAGTTAGTATTGGTGTGAAAAATATTTTTAGCTACCAGTTTAAAGATTAACTGAGTGTATTAATTAACTGTATCGTTTTCAAGTTTGATACCACGTTCCCAATAAAGGCGAATATGTCTACGAAAAGTTGTTCCCAATAAAGGCGAATAAGTCTACGAAAAGTTGCAGCTTGGCAAGTCAAGAAGTGCTACTTGAGCCTTCTTGGTAATCCCTAAAGGTGCTGATCAGTGTATTAAACCTACCGGCTGTAATTAGCAGAAAACATTCCTGACTTTTGCAATTATGTTACTGGCAGAAATTGGGTACATCAGCTGCCCAGCCCATTGTTTTCCAGGAACGTATCTGAATCGTTTTCACAGTGCGGACTAAAAATACAATACCGGTATTCGGTATTTCTTAAAACGTGATACCAATAAACACCGTAATTTGAAATTTCTCTAAAAAGGTTCAAAAACATATCATTTCGTTGCATATTTCATAATTTTGTCCAAAACGTGTATTGATTGTGAAAATTTATAGTGAAAATTAGGTGAATGTCGCAAAAAAGCAGAAATATAACACACATTTAATCTGCAAAGTCTGGAATTCATTTTTGTACACAAATTTCCTGCAGTTGAAAATACTCTTTCTGAATTTATGCTGGTCGCTGGTACTGTTAATGCGCGATACATTTTCTCTAATTGTCTCGAAATCCTTCACCCTCAAATAATTCGGTGTTATTGCGTGATGGTTTTGGATACATCTTTTTACTTCCTTTTACAAAAAAGGAAGTATTGTACTCGCGAAAAAATTTTCACTCAAAAATCGACCTTAATTTCCATTTTGCTCACTCCCGGGTTTTGAGGGGAATTCTTTGGGGAAAAATTTTTTCCTTGGGGAAAACCTGGGGAAAAAATACTTTTTTCGTATTTAAATTCGCGTCTTGACATCTGGTAGTTACATTGTTTTCATCAAACAGCGTTGGTTTAGCTTTGCTGAACTTTATAGAATTCGCATTTCGCATTATGTGGAATATTATGCTACGGAATTCGCATTAATAGTTCTGCGTGAGTAACTGGTTGATACGTGAAACAGGCAAAAATAAGTGTGAAGAATGTTCTTAGATAAATATATACAAAAATCGTAGTTTAAATGTACATACAGAAGCAGAGTAAGTAAATGCGAGTAGAAAAAAAATTTTTGGTTATTCCAACCAAATGTCTCGGTCAAGCGCTTGTATTTATGACCAGTGGCACCAGCACGGCTTTGCTCGTAGTAGAAAATTAAAAGGTATTTTGCTTCCCCTATATATTTACAAATAATGCATGATGAATTTCTCGCCAATTGGTTTGCCCACGTCACGGTTCCACATTATGATAACTTGGTAATTTAGTCGTCCATCTTTTGATAGTTTTGCCCGGGAAAATGTTCTTAAAATTGGAATAGGAAAAGAACAAAATCGAATTTTCGAAAAATCGCTTAAAGGTGCATACCCACGTGCTACAAACTAATTCTTTGCCAAATTTCATGAAAATCGGTTGAACGGTCTAGGTGATATGCGCGTCACAGAGATTCTGACAGAGAGGGAGAGATCCGGACACAGAGACTTCCAGCTTTATTATTAGTAAAAATAAAAAAAAGATAAAGAAGACAAAAAAAAAAGCGAAAATGGGAAGTTGGGGAATTTTATAAGAAAATTTGGCTATTTGGGGAAAAAAATATTTCAAGAGACAAAAATATCAGAGGAAGTCGACTCATTTTATGAAAATATTAGTGGAAAAATAATTTTTGAATTTGGGGAATTTTGATAGAAAACATCGCTTTTTGGGGAAAAGTTGGAAGGGAATTGGGGAAATCTGGATTTGACCATCTGGCAACACTGTAAGAACGTCTAGACACGCGAAATATGCATTTTGACGCAATTCCTGAGTTAATTGCAACGAGTTTTCTCGCGACGTCTGTATGTACTGTATGTCGCATAACGCAAGAACGGTAAGTACTAGAAAGTTGAAATTTGGTACGTAGACTCCTAGTGAGGACTAATTATGCACCTCCCCTTTTGGTTGCATTCGGGCTTTTCTAAAGGGGTCTTTTGCCCCTTTTTGGGGGGAAATCATTGTTAATTTCTATGTAAACTCAAGTGGTGTTATGATTTGGCCGACTCTTGGCGATATATCTCCAGTCTTTTGGTCGCCAAATTTTGTCGCCAACTTGCCGACAAATTTGGCGATTTAAAAAAAATATATAATATTTTTTTTTAATTTTTTAAATTTGTTTTCAATTTGGCCACTGTTGGTGATATTTAGAGAGTAAACTATTGAATCACATTAAAACTGCCAATAATGAGAAAATGACATTAAATTGGAGTAAAGGGAAGTCATGTGATGCACTGATCAGCTCGTTTGTTATTTCTGTTTTGCTTTACATATAGCGGCACAGGTCTCTTGTTCATTGCGGGTCCAACACTTAAAAAAAAAAAAAAAAAATCCGAAGCGTTACTGATAATTTCCGTGGAAATTTCCGGGATTTCACAGGATTTCACCATTTTCCTGTGAAAATTAAGTGTTGTTGTCATAAAGTTTCCTGAATTACTGCAAGCTGCACAAATGTATCTAGTCCCATTCAAGTAAGTCTACGCATACGTCTCTTGTGTATTGCAATCGGATATTTCAAAAAGGCTGCTTACTCGTTCGTTCTTTGTTGCAAAGTAATGTTAATTTCAGTCCTTTTTCGTACTAAGTTACTAAAAAAAAAAAAACCTTTAAATATGAATAAAGCACCTCGAATTAAACGGAGCCTCGGACTTTTGAGACTCAGATTTTCTAGAGTTTACTGTATTTAGAAAGACTTAAGGATTATTTCAGGAAGGTTACAGACTTTTAGTGGAAAACATTCCTGTTTTTTTCAAGATATGTTACTGGCAGAAATTGGGCACATCAGCTGACCATCATTTTCCAGGAATGTTTCTGAATCGTTTTTACAGTGAATATAGGCGGTATTCTCCTATACGTTCCCTCAAACGGTAGCAAAGCCGATTTTTTAGCATGTCAAAAAAAAAAAAAAAAATACTGTATATTTTGAGCTCAAATATCGGATACCCGTATAAAAACTCTTCTAGGCTGTTTCCCATAAAAAATGATTTGGTTTCCGTTCATATATTTTTCCAATAATAATTTTATGAAAATAAAAAAATAAAAATTTCCTTTTTGATGCAATAAATGGCGTTTTTACTGCCATACTAAAGGTGGTTTAGGTATTATATGCAAAAGTACTAAAAATGTTTTCACTATTACGAGGTGTTTTCTCTCAATTTAACTGTGAAGCAACGGCTGGATCAAGTTAAACAAAATTTGGTATAAAATTATATGATGATACTGATTACAAATATGGTATAAAAACGGGAGGTTCTCAAAGAAATCTAGAAAATTTAACTGTCGATTGACGTTCTATTATCACATTGCACTCCAGGATCCCAAGTACCGACCAACATTTGTGGTTTAAACGGTTGGATGGGGCCCTCTAGACTGCTCTGTTTTTTTTTCTTTTTTTTTTAAATCCAGACCCGAAGCCGAGAAATTCCTGGTCCAGCACCCCTAGAGATATTGATTCACTTGGATGACTTTGTAACTACGACATAATTAACGTGCCTCAGTCACCATTAACGAACACGGAGGAACCTCGACGGTTGGGAAAGAACCCGGAACCTTTCGGTTACGAAACCGGTGCCTTTCTGATCAGATCACCACGGTCATGGTCATATTAATATGAAGACCAGACCTTAACAATATGAGTACATTATTTCAGAAAAAATAACACATTAATAATCTTTGAATACGAACGGTTTCGATTTCGATTCCGAGTCACAACTGACTACAACTGTATTTATGTCGAGGACTGCATACTAAGTGCCTTGCCTCCCATTATTTTTTATACCGATAAATGGCAGCACCATCACCGGATTGAACAATTAATGAGAATCCCCGCTGGTCGAAGACCCACCGTCGTCATTAAAGGGGACTGGGCGACGTTAAATATGCTCGTGGTCTCAATGTCCTCCAAGTGAAACGATACCTCTGGGGGTGCTAGTACCAGGTAGCTATTAGCTCTTGGACTAGTTCTAAATTCTCATTAACTGTTCGATCCGGTGATGGTGCTGCCATCTATCGGTATACAAAATAATGGAGGCAAGGCACATAGTATGCAGATCCCTCGACATAATACAGTTGTAGTCCGTTGTGACTCTTGAATAGAAATAGAAATAGAAATTAATGAGAATTTAGAACTAGACCAGGAGCTAATAGCTACCTGGTGCTAGCACCCTCAGAGGTATCGTTTCACTTGGAGGACATTGAGACCACGAGCATATTTAACGTCGCTCAGTCCCCTTTAATGACGACGGTGGATCTTCGACCATCGAGGTTCGAACTCAGGACCCTCCCGCCCCGAATCCGACACTCTACCGATCGGGCTACCACGGCCCTATACGAACGGTTGTTTCGTTTTTTTTTTCCGTAACCGCACCACAAAAGGCAATTTTTCGCTAGATCTGGAGATGAAGTAATGTATCAGTATTACTCATTTACCTACCAGTTACGTTTGTAATATATAGGCGATATAAAAGTGAAAAAAAATTGCAGCAAGTCGGAATTTTGGATTATTTAATTGTACGTTTATCACGCAAGTCTCTCTCAAAGTGTACTTGAGGGACTGGAATATGAAGTAAGAGATTCTAAAAGGTATCCGTTTCGACCTCACGGGCCATTACGGCCGTTTCGTGTGAACCTGTTCCGTCACGTAAGTTACCTGAGGAAATTGAAATGACATGACTTAATATTTGAATTCGTGCTTGATAAAACTCATCAAACATACTTCTAGTAACATTTAACATTAGTTTCTTTCTTTGAATGCTTTGCTAGGGATATTCTATCCTCCTTGTACTCATGAGGCAGAGTTGCCAGACGTAGTATTTCTAATACTACGGTAGTATTTTTCGCCCTAAATATGGGGCGTAGTATTAGAAATACTACCGTAGTATCAGGAATACTACGTCTAGTATCAGTGGCCGAAAAGGAAAAATAAAATGAATAATTAAATATATTTATTATTATAAAGATATTTATATATCTTTTTGATGAACATAGAGTCCTAATTTATGTAAATACGAAAATAAATCTTTAATAACTTGCCGAAATACTGATATTTATAATTTCATTTTTTTCTTGTAGGTGGGACCAAAATGTTGTATTTTGCAGTTTTGTTTCAAAGGAAGTAATCTTTTCTGTTTCAAAAAACCGTGCCACTAGAGTGGAGGGGGGGGGGGGTCATGGTTGCCAAGATCCCTCTAAAGCAACCAAATATTGCCTAAAACTGTATTTTGTGGACCCGTATTTAAAAAAAAAATTACCCCAGAACCCCAATTTGAGATAGGACACCTGTTGGCCCGGACCCGAGCTTAAAGGGGGCTTGATATTTTTTAAATTAGGGGGTAATATATGTAGAGACATAGAGGTAAACAATTTGGAGGGGAGCCCGTGCACTGTAAAAAAAAATCCGAAACCTCAATGATTATTTTCGTGGAACGTTTCGGAATTTCACGGGACTTCATCTATTTCCCAGTAAAATCAAATATCTTTGGAAAAAAGTTTCTTGAGTCGCTACAAGTTGCACGAATGCAGACTTTTCACTGTTGTGAAAAAAGTTTTATTCACCGGTTTAAAGATTGGCTAAGCATGTTTTTTATTTGTATATCGGCTGAAGTTTTAGCGTATTCCGCCCAGGTTGACTAAGCATTCAATGAGAGCGTGTAGGTCTCTCGAAAGCTGTAACTTTGCAAGGCAAGAAGTTGTCGGGAGGGGAGATGCTTGGGTCTTGCGTGCAATTCTGTCTTAGCTGTGGCCGTAGTTACATTGATGACTCAGGACCTTGCTCAAAATAAACGTTCTGATCGTTTTCATTAAACCTGCCGAAATTCTCGTGAAGGGATCCAGGGAGGCTTTAACCAGAAGTAAGGCTCCTATATAAGGGGAGCTGACTTATCCGAATTATTTGGTTCCTAAACTGTCGGGCGAAAAAAATAGCATTTGTACCAAAACCTCATTGCAGAAAACTGGTGTCCAAGCTTTAGATGTGTTGCCTGATTGATGTTTCATTATTTTATTCTGTAGATGAAGAATAATACAAATTAAAAACAAATAAGGTGTGACATTTTGGTTTATTACAGTAAACATTTTTCGATACATTTTTGTTGAACTTGTGAACTAATTTATCTTTCCAGATTCACCTTAGGTGATATTTTTCTCAACTTACATCAATTGTTTTACGACGTAGCAACCAGCAAATGTTATAACGTATTTATAAATACTAGAAACGAAGTTGGATCCAATTTTGTCCTGGATTCAAAATGCGCGATAAGTCAGCCTGTCCTTTTCAAGGGGCTCGAACCGGGGGTGTTTCTAAGTTCGTCTGAAAGGTTCAAGGATAATTTCAGGAAACTTACAGGCTCTTAGCGGAAAACGTTTCTAGTTTTTGCAAGAAATGTTACAGACAGAAATTGGGCACATTAGCTTCCCGTTGTTTTCCAGGTACGTTTCTGAATCGTTTTTACAGTGTAGAAATCGATTGTGACGGGCCCCAAAATTTCTGTGCACGCCCCTGGACATCGGATGAACTTGAATACCGTTTAGAAGGTGGTTCGAACAACATACGGTACACACGTTGAACTCATGTAATGAAAGGTGAAGCTTTATGTTTAATGGAAAATGATTTAACACCTTTCCTGACGTTTGTTTTTCTTATTGCGGCAAAACAACTATCACAATAAGTTATACTTATAATAACATTTTTTAAAAATAATGTATTTATTATTATTATCTTTTTTACAATGTCATAAAAATTTCTTTAACCTGTGAAGTATTATGGTGCAAACGGCATATTCATAAGACAATTTGTTGAGTATCTATGATTTTTTAAAATGTGTGAAGGACTTTTCAAACACCCAGTATAGCACTAAATCTTCCATCCAACTTTCTATTTTTTTTTTTTTGCATTTAACCTTATAACTACCTTACGCTTGTGAGGGATCGGTCAATCTTAGAAAGATTTATAATGAAATTAAAATCTGCGTAAATAATATATCGCATGACTATCTTTCTGCGTAAATTATTTTTCGTATCACTATTCTTCTGCGTAAATTATTTTTCGTATGACTATCCTTCTGCGTAAATTATTTTTCGTATGACTATCTTATTGTTACGTGTTTTGTTTACTCCATTACGGTCAAAATGTCGTTTCATTCCCCAGTATAGCACTACGTCACGCATTCGTACACTGCAGGCTCAGAAAAGAATTACAGACATATAATCTACAATATCAAATCGAAATAGAAAATTTTTAACTTTTCCGCTCATTGTTATAAATGAACAGTTTAGCTTACCCCTTTACAATCAGAGATACATTTTTAACGCCTCTACAAGCATGTTTTACACATTGAAAATCGGAAATACGCTTCAAAAGTTTATTCGAACGTATTTTATTTTAAAAATTTAGCACCGTGAAAAATCGGGGGAAAACTGATTTAATTGAATTTTTTTCTTATTAATGAGTTATGGATAGGCAAAATGACGAATGAAAGGATGACTAACAACTTATCCGAAAACATTTTTCATAAAAAATGAAATTATTTTCTATTTGCGTAATTGACACTGCGTTTCACAATTTACATTAATGCCATGAGCTTTTTTTTTTTTTTTTTTTTTTTTTTTTTTTTTTTTTTTTAACGAGGCTGCCTTAGTCTATTCTGCCTTCTGCAGACTTAGTGCGATCGTCTGATACGATTCCAGTCTTTTATGTGCCACCATTAAGGCACGGATGTCAATGGCACAGATAATCGGTACGGCTAGTTAATCAACAGTTGCTAATAATCTGGTCTCTCTTCAATTTGAAACTGGCACTGATACCATCAGTCAAAACAATTTAAAAGCTAATTTATTGTTCAGTTACTTTTATTGTTTGCAAATAAAAAGAGGAGGGTGATTACAAAAAAAAAAAGACAAACAAATTTTATTTAGTTACTTTCTTTGTTTAAAATTAAAAGAAGTCGACTACAAAGAAGAAAAAAAAAGGAGTGGCGACTGATAAATCTGATTCTACTCGCCACTGGCGGACTGAAAACTTTTGTATAACCTGTGTAGTACCCCCTTCCCTCCTCCGTTTTTCAGTTTCAATCTTACTTTTTAATGTAAGTAAGCAGGGTGGGGATTCTAAATGTCGGCGAAACTGGGGATAAACCAAAAATTTACCCATCTTGATCCTCATTTCCCACGTAACGATTTAACTAACAATTGCTTATGAATCCACGTATCTTGAAAGAAAAACTAGTACATATTCAAGTAATAAAAAGGGATGATCCGAGCGCGATAATCATTTTTATAAAGAGATAAGTACGAATTTAGAGTGTTCTTTGCACAAAACTAATCGAAATGTGGGACGACAGTCACATGAAAAAATAGGTCACAAATAACCATTTGCAATTCAGCTGAGGTAAATAGATACATAGCCTACTTTTGCTTTGTGTATTTGAGGTGTTTTGCTCATTATAAAAACGAAAAAGACTTATAGCTTATTTGGCGGAATTAAACATGAAGATACTGTTCGGTAATGGGCATGCAAGACGTCTTTCATGTGGTTGTAAAAATTGGATTATTTCTCAGTTAAACTCATTGCGCGGATCAATCTAAGGCTCCTATATAATGGGAGCTGACTTATCCGACATTTTGGTTCTAAAATTGTCGGGCGAAAAAAATAGTATTTTTACAAAAGCCTCACTGCAGAAAACTGGTGCCCAAGCTTTAGATGTGTTGCCTGATTGATGTTTGATTATTTTATTCTGTAGATGAAAACAATTTAATTAATACAAATTAAAAACAAATAAGGTGTTAAAATGAGGTTTATTACAGTAAACATTTCCCGATACATTTTTGTTGAATTTGTGAACTAAGTTATCTTTTTAGATTCACCTTAAGTGACATCGTATTTAACTTATCATCGTTTTACGACATAGCAACCAGCGAATATTATAACGTATTTATAAATACTAGAAACGAGTTTGGCCCCAGTCTTGCCTTGGAACCGAAATGTGGGATAAGTCAAGCCTGTCCTTTTCAACGGACTCTAGATCAATCTATTTACAAGCGTGTGACATTTGTGTGCGTACATTTTTGCTCTGTACTCCAGGACTTTTAAATTTAGGCTTAAAGTGGGATTTATTGGATCTATTAGTTGTGAAAAATTGGATAAGGAACCATTATGAATAGTAATGTGACAGCACGGCAATATATTGGATATATTAATTGTGATGTATTGGTTAAGGAACCATTATGTATCATAACATGACCGCACGGTAATAGATTGGATACGTTAATTATGATATATAGGATAAGGAACCATTATGTATCGTAACACGACCGTACGGTAATATTTGGGATATATAAATTGTGTTATATTGGATATGGAACATTTTGCATCATAACATGACCACACGGTAATACATTGGATATATTAATTGTGATATATTGGATAAGGAACCATTTGTATCAGTATCTGACCGTTCGGTAATATTAATGTATATATTAATTGTGAAATATTGGATAAGGAACCATTATTTATCTA
Organism: Uloborus diversus; assembly: GCF_026930045.1. Lineage (NCBI taxonomy): Eukaryota > Metazoa > Arthropoda > Arachnida > Araneae > Uloboridae > Uloborus > Uloborus diversus. The sequence continues at coordinate 95,613,545 of NC_072740.1, read as the reverse complement.
AATATGACCGTACAGTAATAAATTGGATATACATTAATTGTGATATATTGGATGAGGAATCATTATGTATCATAATATGACCGTACGATCACGCCAGCAACACGTGCAAATCAGTATTTTAAAGTAGAAGAACTTTTTTTAGAACGTTGAAGCTTCATATTATGACATAACGGTTCTTTATATTAAAATCTATAAATAAAAAGCCAAAGCTTAAAATTCCAGGAACAAAGAGCAAATTTATGCGTTAAAATGTCTCATTTAGGCAATTGGGTTGAGCAAGCAGTAAACTATAAATTGTCGTGTAAAATGCCATTATAGGTAAAATATTAACTCTTCAAGTGCCGCCTTTGTTTTACTTTTTGTTTGCCAAAGTTGTACTTTGACTATATTTGAAAAACCATTCTATTTTCTGAGATTGTGCTTCATATTTTTAGGGGCGTAGGCAGGATTTTGTTTCAGTGTTGACCCGTATGCTCACACTGTAAAAAAATTCCGAAGCGTCACTGATCATTTTCGTGTAACATTTCGAGATTTTACAGTTTTTTACCAAATTCCTGTGATATTTAAGTATCTTTTTCAAAATGTTTCCTAAACTACTACAAGTTGCACGGATGCAGACTTCTCACTGCTGTGAAAAAACATTCCTAGCTACCACGTTAAAGATTGAATGAGCATATTAATTAAGTGCTTCGGCATCAGATCGCTTAAGTTCCCAAAGAGAATAAATAAGTCTTTGGATTCTGCTGCTTTGGAGCGAGAATTGCAGGCAATTGAAATGCTTAATACTTACTTGCATTCCCCCGTCGCGATTTGTAATTTTATGCTATCTGGGGAGAACTGAAGAGTATTTAGAGATTTGCCTCGAAAATTTTCGAAGGCTATCTCTGATAGTAAAGTTTGGGAAAGCGTGCGGCTCGAGGACCCTTCGTCTTGAGTGTTTTTGAAATTTCTATTCCAATGAATGTGTAAGTCCGGAAAACATTGACTTCTCTTTATGAGGTTTCTGCATCGTGCTTAATGTTGACCTATCACCAGTGCTGAATCAAGGGGGAGGAGAGCAAGCCGTGGCCCTTGCCCGGGCGGCAACTTTTTTTTTTGGGGGGGGGGGGGGGAATGGCAAATTCAGGCCATTTCTGCATTTTTATTTGTTAAAATCTAAAATGAAGATTGCTAGGGGCGTCAATTTAAAATTTTTGACCCGGTTTGGAAAAATCATAAATTCCTCACTGCCTATAACGAAAAATCGAAGTTAGAGGAGTTAACTTCGAAAACTGATAAGAGATGAAATCTCTCACATCGCGCATTACATCAAAGGTTTATTCTTAAATTTAGTTAATGGAATAAACATCAGGGGTCATTTTACCACAACATTTCATCACGTCTGCTTACTTAGCTTCGAAGAGCAAGCATCAATCGCAGCTACACACGCACTTTTCCAATCGTCTTGACGTTTATTTTTTATTCTTTTTACTCGTTCTTAGTTTTTTTTTCTCTCACGTCTCGCTATCAAGAATAATTTTCTTCAAAATTACTATAGTATAAGTTTTTGTATCGATTGTTAACGAGGTTATTTTGTGGAAAGGCTTCAACGATTGTGTAAGCTTGCGTGGAGAACTTTTTTCTGCAGGCTGGTCAGAATTGCCTTCGGTATTTCCTAGTTTTAAATAGCGGGCGTGGAAGATGTTCTGATTTTCTTCAGTAACGCGTTCATGTCGCTTTTTTATTTATTTATTTATTTTTTTTTTACAACTCAGTTTGTGTGCAAATGTTTTTCACATCGCCGTTTTTATACTATTCAGCGTTATGCGGGTTAGGGAACCATTTTTGTCGAGAAAATATTATTTAGAATGAAGTCCAGAAACTTCACCTTTTCACTAAAATATTATAATTTTATCCAATTTGGGTGATTATAAATATTCTAAACTGAATGCCCAATGAAACATAAAATCTTGTTAAAGCTGAACAAACTGAAACACTGGTTGGTTTCGGATTATCAAACTTGATGTTACTAAGTAATATTATAGCTGAAATTTGTGAACTGAAATAGATAAATACATTCTCTCTTCAAGGAAGAACCGCTTTCACTTTTCTTAATTTTCACAATTTCTAATTATTGATGAAAGCTTCCCAGATTGATATGATTTCTTCTCTGCGTTACCGAGGTCTACTACTCCCTAGGACGTTATACAGTTCATAATACAGTACATAATGTACAATGCAATTCTCTGCGATATCACTGCACGTCTAGAGATACTTTACACCGTAAAAACAAAAACAAAATCGAAACGTTCGTTTTAAATAATGGGCAGCTAATGTGCATAATTTCCTCTATTTGGAAAAAACTAGTAAAGTTTCCAGCTTTAAGTTAGTAATCTTCCTAAAATTAAATTGGAATCTTAACCTGGAATCTGTGAAAAATTAAGAAACCTTCCTAATCAAAGACAGTCATGTTTCTGGACTAACTCAAGAAACCTCCGGAAATCTTGTAATGTAATTAGTTTGGCACCTTCCTTGCTTGTTTTTCACAGGAAACTGGGGAAAACCATTGAAAACCCGAAACATTACCCAGAAGTAATCATTAGCATTTCGAATTTTTTTTTAATGTATTTTGTTTTAAACGTTACTTTACACATCTGCAGGTATACAATGATGTGCAATAATTATTTCTTAATTATTATGTACATTATTGTAGTTATGCTTTTTTGAGTTAAATGCTATTAAAAAACCACAAATTTGAAATATTTGAAAAATTTTAGGTTTTTTTTTTTCTCTAAAGAGCAAAATGAAACCCCGTACGGTTTTTATCGCACATAATCTCTTCTTAGTATACATTTTCAGTTTCTGTTAAATTTATTCCGGGAAGTTGGCTCTGACGGGAATAACGTAGGTTGAAACCGTGTGAAAATGGATTGAAAACCATACACTGTTAAAAAAAATTCCTCAACGTAACTGAGTATTTGTTGTAAACGTGTAACCTTTCAGGATTCAAATGGTTTTTATCCACTTCCTGGAAAAATCAAGTATCATTGTCAAAATGTTTCCTGAATTACTACTAGTTGCTCGAATTCAGACTTCTCACTGTTGTGGAAAATATTTTTAGCTCCCAGTTTAAAGATTAACTGAGCGCATTTATAAAGTGTATCGGCTTTATCTCGTTTACGGTCCGTCCGGACTGATAAAGCTCCCTAAAGGTGCGAAAAAAGCCATGGATTACGTAACTTTGCACGAACTTCAGGCGAGTCAAGTTCTTGATACTTATTTTCAGTTCTTTCTTAGCCTGGGCCATGTGTGCAATGCTGCTTTTGGAACTTCCTTGACAAATTAGGAAAGTGCCAAGTTGTTGTATTATACCTACCTAACTTTACTGTTCTGAGCTCTAACTTTACTGTTTACTGTACTGAGTTTCAGAGATACGATTGGCTTTAAATGGGGAGATTTCTTAATATTTCAGGAGGCTTCCATTATAATTTCAGGAAGGTTACTGAATTTTAGCGGAAAACGTTCCTGGTTTTTGCAAGATAAGTTACTGGTAGAAATTGGGCACATCAGCTGCCCATTATTTTCGAGGAACGTTTCTGAATCGTTTTTACAGTGTACTTTGTGTTCATGTAACTAAAGAAAACAACAATCCCCAACCAAAATAAATGTGGAGTCATCCTCTCCAAAAACAGTTGTAAACATAACCGTGAGGAGGTAGTGTTGTTGTAAAGAACAACAGCGTACTATATAACCTTACCTTCCTGAAATTATCCTTGAATCTTTCTGAAGAATTTAGAAAGCTCCCCGGTTAAAGCCAATCTGGAACCTTCAAGGGACATTCGTATGTTTAATGTAACCGATTAGACAGCTCCTGATTTACTAAGAAGGCTCCAGGATCATCAATGCAGCCATGGTCAAAGCTAAGGCAGAATTGCAAGTAAGAACCAAACATCTCCCTTGCCTTCAACTCTAGCTTTGCAACGCTAGGAAATAGATGAAAACCCGTGAAATCCCGAAACGATCCTGGAAATAATCAGTGACGTTGCGGAATTTTTTTACACTGTGCAATTTAAAAGCACACAAACTTTTTGTGAGAGCTCTCTCAAGCATCCATTTTTAAGGAATCAAGATCATTTTACCGAATTTTTTCTATAGTTGTCAAAATTCGCGTATGATGGGAAATAAAGAATTTCCTCTTTGCAGATAATGTGATCTACTTAAGATTTGTAGAGTAATCACCCACAAAGTTTCAATGTAAATATTTACCTCAAATATATTGTTCTTCATTTTAAACAAAAAAAAAAAAAACTTTTTGTAAATTAACAATTTTTTATTTTAAAAGAAACGAACCAAAACTGAACGCTGCCTAGTAAAGGGCACCCCGATGGAAGGTCACGGGAGGTCACTGTAACCTCCCAAAAATGTCTTTATTCGGCAAATTTAGCTGACGATTTGACAAAGTTGAGGGAAAAAAACAGCATTATGATTTTTTTTCCTTTTCATTAGATTTTTAAAATTGTTTTTAACTATGCCTAATGTTCGTTCTCGTATGTTCGTTATGTATGTGTGGTATGTGTGCATGCTCGTATTTTATCATTCGGTAAAAATTGGAATTTCATTCATCACATTGAGAATTTCCCCCCTCCCAAAAATTTTAATTCTGGGCTCCCCGATGCCTAATTTTCAAATTAATTTAAAATTGTATAAAAACCATGATTTCAGAACCATTATAAAAATGAAAATGCATTTTTTTTCTTTTTTTTTTTTTATAATAGCATCAACTCAACATTGCCACATCTGAAATTGCTGGGCATACTTTGAACACTCCTAGAGAATAATAGGATATAGCAGCTGGTAGAAAAGCAAACCAAAGGCAGTTGTATTTAAGTAGCCGCTGTTCCCACATTTAACTCTTGAAATAGGTTCGCTTAAGTAAATTTGAAACAATATACGTGGATTACATAATTCCTATTTTACAACTGAACTCGGGTATTTGAAATAGTAAATAGCCCCTTTCGGCTGCGTGATTATGATCGATCGTTTTAAAAGTCTGCAATATTAAGATTATCGCACTACATTAAATGTAAAATCGAAATATTCCTGAAGTGCTTATTATTTTAACTTCATCGAATTCACATTCTTGATTTTTCAGGACAGTTGACGTTGACGAAAACATTTTAAAGATTTTTTTTTAAATTACGAAGCATAGAACTAGAAAATTTTCAAGCCATCATTTAATACTGACCATAGAAGAGCATTTATTCATTATCTTAATTACGCTCAGCTATTATTAGTTACAACACTTATTATAAATTAGTGCTGCAAGACACAATACACAGTTCACTAGTTCTTTTTATTAGTGTGTTCTGTTATATTTAAAGTTAGTTTTAGGTAATTAGTGAGTATGTGTATGTGAGTATATATAATAGTGAGTATAAACAATTTTTTACCTCCTTTTTTAAAAAGTTAAGAAATGGTGTAAACCTTGTGAAAAGTATGCCAAAAAGACTAATGCTCATCAAGAACAAGGGAATGCATACTAAATATTAGATAATTATTTCACTGTTCGTTAATGTGTATATAGTTTTGTAATCAATATAGAATTTGCTTTTAAAACAGTCTTAGTCTAATAATTTGGCCAGCACTGTATTTGCTACAGCCGGCTGAGTAATGTTGTACTTTCAAATGATTTTTCTCATGTATGAAAAATTATACAACAGGAATGGTTATCATATTGTGCATACGCATAAAGCATCAGATACACTAAACGATATTGAAATATGATTATTATAAAACAAATTTCAGTAATTTTTAAGGAAATATGTAATGATAATAACCGAAGTATTTTTAGGAAGTAGACTATGATAAATAATGGGGGAATCACTTATTTGTATAATTCCCAACATCAACAAACGATGTAAACACTAGAGACCACATGACTGGATTAGTGTGATATCTTTAAATGGTGAAAACAAGAGAAACACTTTATTTTCCCAAACTCTTTTAATAATGGTTACTATTAAGAGATAAATATTTTGCTGAGAAGAAAAGTAAAAATCAAAACAGTAAATATTTATCAACCAAGTGCTGCCGTGCAGATTTTCTTCTGATAATTCTATCAGGAGATATGAGCGATCGCATTGTAAAAAATAGTTTTGAGAGAAAATACTCAACTTCGCCTGTGATTTATCGATAGTTATCTTTAAGTCCAACCTAAGAACAGTAGGTACTGACAAAATTATTACAATAATTTGTTTTTCCACTCTTATTTATCGTTAGTCATGTAATTTGCTGTGAAATAACCAGGGCCTATCCGGCGACCTATGCATCTATACTACCGGGTCACTGTCCGAAATTTAATATATTTTACAGACGTACGATTATAATACTGCTTAAAAGTTTTTTAACAAATAGAATTCTTTATCTTTCGTTCTTTGGAGTTCAAGTCATCAGAGCCAAATTACGTGAAAGGCAAAAGAGTAGCAAGGTGAAGTCTCTTTTGTGACTGCTACTTGTATTCCAAAGTTATATCTTTTTTTGCATTGAAAAAGAAGCTATTTTGTAGTGAAAATTAATTGAATAGCTTCCTTATGCATTTGCACAACTGTCAACGACTTCATTATATCGTCGCCTCAGAGCAACAGTAAGATACACTGGTGGACAATAGGGAAGTTTTCGATTTTTCAATTTTATTTTTATATGATAGAGTAACATGTATGAACATCATAGGTGAAAAAATTTTTGCGATACGATAAGTAGTTTTTTTAAATTAATTTTTAAAGTTCAAGCTCTTGTGACGTCAAATGGCATAGGAAGTGACGTCATCCCCTCTTCCGATAGGGAGAAGCGAAGGTCACGCATTTGACTTCGAAGACGAAACGTAAAAGGCTTTCTCCTCGCATTTAACTCCTCGCGTTTCTGGAACATTAAACCTCTCATCCTCTCGAAAATATTCGAATATCTCATTGGTGTTACTTCAGGAAGATTATTTAGATTGCGCTTTAACGAATCCAGCCTTCATAGTGTGTTCAAAAGGATTATTGAATTTCTAAAAAATAAAAATATCAGCGCGCTCAAAATGTTCCTAGCGAAAACAAGGGATCTTCGGCGGAAGGCTGCCCATTCGCGCCCTGTGACGTAGGCTCGTGACGTTTCAGAAGCGCGCACTTTTGCGCGTGGATTTTTAAAAATTCATTAAAAATCCACCGCACTGTTTTAAAATTCGGCGATGGTGAATTTTTTAGTTTTGAGGGTCAATTAACAATATCCAATAGCCAAAATATGAACATTTAATAGGTTGCAACTTCCCTATTGCTAAAAACGGATTCCAATGGGCTACGTAGCGCGTGAAAAAGTAAGCGTAATCCGATGCGAAATGAAATAAACCAATGCCAGAACGCAAGAACATTGCAATGACGATAATTTATTTTCTGCAAGAATTATTTTTTTTGTCATTTTCCGTTTTCCTGTTATTAGTTTTTAAAAACAGTCAGTCTTTTTCAGGACACCCTGTACATAGGAGCTGTATACAACATTGGAAACTTCTTTTTTGTAAAATATTGAGTAGAAAACTTATTTCATATCTTTGCCGGGAGAGCGCCAGCACTAGGCTTTTTGTTTCTTTTTTGTTCTTTTTTATGAAATATACAAGAAGTAAATAAATAAACGAAGTAGAGCAGAGTTAAACCGGCATATCTGAAAATAAACCTAATGACTGCAACTTATAGGAGCATGGAGACGTAATCCTTGATTGAGAAATCTTTAATTCGTCAGAAGCAAATTTAGTTTCTTTTCGTTGCTTATATTTTCCTTTTTACCAATAAATTATAACGGAAAATGATAAACACTATTATCAGAAGCAAAACAAGGTTTGCTATGTTCATGTAATATTTTACTATTTACATTAAGACGAGCGCGAAATTTGCTATAGAGCTCTTCATAACTGAATTTTACTTTCATGCGCACTCGAATTTATTTAGTGCACCTTCAAGATTTTAATGCCGAAAACGCGACAGCACATTAATTAGGACAAAGCCGCCTTAGTTATTTATTTAACGGGAGTTAAAAACATACTGGTGATTAAATGTTCATTGTGTAATATTTTATTTATTACTTATTTCCATAATGCGACTTCAATTTTAAATATTACCAAAATTTTTCTCAAACTTTTTTTTTCTGTGTTTGAAGGAGGAGGATGGGGGGGGGGGGGGAGGGTGACACCATAAATTATTGTCCCGGGTGCCACCCATGCTAGGTACGCCACTGATAAAATCATTATCTTAAGAAAAAGAAACTTGTATTTTACTCTTTCTCTCGTTTTGTCTTTGTGAAACAATAAAATCTGGTGTAAAAAAATTAATAAGAAATTAAAATTTACAAACTAAGAACAAAATAAAAGTTCCATGTGTGTATAAAACTTTTTATATTCACCAAATGCATCCTTCTTGGAAATCTTTTTCTAACCTTCTCTTGTCTAGTTTTGTGGACGAAGTTCAATGTTTATATTAATATGATTATGTTCAAAATTGTACTGAATAATCTTCTTGATATCGGTTATTTCTTCCTTCATAATGAAACTTTTCCTTTTGTACTTAATATTGGCAAAGGTAGTTTAGCTGACCAGCGTTACTCTGCAATATGTTCTTGAAAACTGTTTAAAAATAACTAGCCTGAAACGTTCCTTTGGTGTTTTATCGAATACTTAAACGCCATGAATGTTGAGAAGTGAAAATACTTGTCCTCCCGTAGAATCATTCTTCCGAACTTTCAATTTGAGAGAGAAGTCCTCTTAAAAAATGAAGGGCACCTACTTTAGCAGTTACGGCATAAATCCGGGGCTTATGCCCTTTCTGTGCACTAAATGAAAATTGTGACCCCTAAATAAAGTGTTTTGTTGCACAAGGATTCACTTCACTTCTACACTAAAAGATTTCTCTACATAAAATATAATAAAACCACAGCTAACTCAATTTTTCAAAAAATGGGACTTACGTTTTTTCTGAAATAATAATCAATTAATTTAGTATACTCGTTTGCATTGATTGGTAAGTGGACGATGCTTGTCCGTTCAATTTAGGCAAAATTTAAACTGATACAGAAAACATCTTATTTAAAAATAATTCTTTTATTTACATTATGTACAAATGCCGCTTCTTGGCTAGCAAACAACTGAAGAGAATATAATTGAAGCTTTGATTGAATATAATGCATTAAATTAAGGTTGTTAATACAAAATCATAGTCCTTGGACGTTATTATGAATAAATAAAAGTTACTTTCCGGTGGTTCCAGTCCGTGGTATGAAGAATAGGTACTGTTGAGGTTGACTTTTCCAGAACTAAAATAGAAGGACCGGTTCTCATCCAGCGACCTTTGGATTATGCGCTTATAGCGGCTTAGGAAAGACCTCGAAACAGTCCACTCGACTACTGACCGATGTATGAACGAACGGATGACGACCACTCTCACTCATGTATGACATTTAACTTCAACATTTGCATTTCGGGGCAAAGACTCTCCAGTAAGCATTGCCCTTAAAAGTACCATTTTCAATGCGATAATGGTCCCTGAATCGTTTTCCGCTAATGTCTCTTGTTCTACTCGACAGAATGCGATGACCCTAGCTGCTTTTAGCCTCAGGAACCCATTCATGTAATAAGAAATAGGGATTCATATTTGAAAATTCGGAGTTTGTGTTATTTTTACTTTGTATATGGTCCCTTATCAAAATTTTATAGAAGTAGTTTTAAAGAAGACTTTAATCCATGTTGAATGACCCCCTTCTTTTTTCCCTATCACGTTTATTAGCCAAATAATTAAGAGTTTTTTTTTTTTTTCCATGACCGTACAGTCATAGAAATAAAAAAACAAAACACTTTTAATAATTCGACCATTATGCATGCTAGAAAGGAGAAAAAGGTGTCATCCGACATGGTTTAAAGTCTTCTTTAAAACTACGTAGGTAAAATTTTTATAAGGGACCATATACAAAGTAAAATGAGCACGAAGTCTTGAATTTCAAATAGGAACCCTTATTTTTTTTGTTACATAATGATGTTTAGACAGCAAAATGCAGCCCGGGTAAGAAATTTCATTGTATTCTGTGCAGTAGAACAGAAATTATTAACGAAAAACGATTTAGGGACCGTCAACACATGTAAAATGCTACTTTCATGGTAACGGTTTGTGAAGTAACGGAATGTAAAAAAAGAAAAGATCGTGATTACCCAGTTCAAATCATAATTTTTTTAAGTTCTCTCTCTCTCTCTTTTTTTCTAATTCGATGCTTTTTGATAATGTTGCGCCACAAAGCGATTTAGGGTCGAAAACTTTTTTTTAAATAACAGTTAAAATATTTACTTATTTTTGTTTGTCTGGATTAACCTTAGAAAGACGGATGGGGTCTGGCTAGTCCCTCGCATAGATCGTTGTTTAATAAATCGAATAATGACTAATTGAAACCAATGGAGCTTTTTTTTTACTTTTCATAATATGAACCTATTGAATTGCTCATTTAATCATTCAGCTATTAGCGTCATAGAACTGTAAATATTGAACCTTATACCTAGAATAATGATGTGAATATGTTTGAAATATGTATTGCACCTGGTGTTACTGCTTTATTTTGAAATGAATAGGTCTTTTGATGTAAATTGGAATTCGGGTTTTTAATTTCGCTGAACATCGGAAGAAGTTTGGGATATCGCATACAAAAATATAAGAAATATGCCTCATAACTTTGGATGACGCAGCATTAAATAAATTGGTGACTTGAGCGAAGCAAGGTCCATTTATTCTGTGAACATTTGCTTTTTATACATAAAATGAAGAAAGTATCAAAACAATTTACGCTACATGTCATCTTCCGTTTTACAATGGTTTTTAGTATTTCGCATAATTGCAATCAATGAACTCAAATTCGTATTTCACTATCTTTTTACAAATTGACCCTTTCTCATAATTTTGTGATCGCAAGAAAAATGTTAAATTTTTTTATCTCCAGAGGTCTCTAAAGCCCAGAGGTTTTAGGGCTTAGTAAATGCAGCCACTGCTTGTCCAACAATAAAGTAATTCCCTACATGTAAGCTTTTACTTACTTATAGGGGAGTTTTTACTTACTTATAGGGAGTGTTTACTTACTTAATTATTTTCTTCCCAATAAAAGCTTCCTTGTAAACTATGGCACTTGCTTCGCTGTGTAAGTTTCAACTTATTATTTCCCAATGCTTAAAATATTTGCGCAGTACTTGTTTTGCAAAAACGTAGCTAAAGCAGCAGCAAATGAAAAATATCTGCATGCAGGATTATCAGTATTTTAGAGAAAATAAGAAATAACTTTGACCATAATTAATGAAGGAAATTATCGAACTGTCATATATAAGTCCCACATTTTCCCTCTCATCTATATTATAAACTTTTTTCAGATGTAAACGAAGGATTTTGACGCAACAAGGAATTCTTTATAGATGCACTCATTCAGGGTAGCTTTGATTCAAATTCTCTATCTTAAACTGCTCTCTTCGTGTACAGGGTGTCCGAATGAAACGTACAGGCATAAGTAAAAATACGAAACACTTGTTCATATTCAAAGATTATTGACACTAGAGACACGTGTAAGGAGTTATTTTTTGCAGAAAAAATACACTCTACATAATTAACTTACTTGTTGCTAAAGGGTCGTTTTAATATTAAAATGTGCATCAACTTTGGAATTTTCTATGAGAATTCCCTTTTCTACACTGTAAAAAAATTCCGAAACTTTACTGGTTATTTCCGTGGAACCTTATGGATTTCAGAGGTTTTGACCTATTTCCCCATAAAATCCAGTATCTTCGCCAAAAAGTTTCCTGAATTGCTTAAAGATGCACGAAGGAGGACATTCTACTTAGAGCCCCTTGAAAAAGACAGGCTGACTTATCCGACATTTTGGTTCCAAGACAGAATTGGATCCAACCTCGTTTCTAGTATTTATAAATACGTCATAATATTCGCTGGTTGCTAAGTCGTAAAATAATTGATGATAAGATGAGTAAAATGTCACTTTAGGTAAATTTTGAAAGATAACTTCGTTTACAAATTCAGCTAAAATGTATCGGGAAATGTTTACGGTAATAAACCTCATTTTCATACCTTATTTGTTTTTAATTTGTATTAATTAAATTGTATTCATCCACAGAATAAAATAATCAAACATCAATCGGGCAACACACCTAAAGTTTGGACACCAGTTTTCTGCAATGAGGCTTTTGTACAAATGTTTATTTTTTTCGCCCGATAATTTTGGAACCAAAATGTCGGATAAGTCAGCTCCCCTTATATAGGAGCCTTAATTCTACTGGTGTGAAAACTATTTTTTGCTACCAGTTTAAAGATTGACTGAGAGTGTTTATTAAGTCTATCGGCTTTTGTTTGAGTATGGCCTGTCCGGTTCGACTAAGTTCTCAAAAGGAACAAATAAGTCACTGGACAGTTGCAGCTTTTGCGAATAATTGAAGGCAGGACAATGCTTTGTTCTTGCTTGCAATTTTCGTGCGCTTTGGACATGGTTGCTGTAATTCTTCTGGAGCTTTCTTGGAAAGCTTTAGTCAATAACATTCAACATACTTCCCGAGACATGATTGGCTTTAACAGGGGAGATTTTCCGATAACTCCGAAAAGTTACTGACTTTTATCAGAAAACGTTCCTGGTTTTTACAAGATATGTTACTGGCTGAAATTGGGCACATCAGCTGCCTATTATTTTCCAGGAATGTTTCTGAATCGTTTTTACAGTGTATCACATATTTGTAATCAACATCATGTTTTTACTTTGTATACTAAATTTTGTTTTATTTGCACCAGCCAGTGCTTCACAATTTAAATGAATAAACCATCTCGAAATGTTAATACGATTTTTGATACTTCTGCATATAAATACCGAAACCACTTTGAGTACGGAAATAATTGCTTTTTGTATCAAAGTGTGAAACAACCCAACATTAAAAAAGTCATGAAAATAGGATGCATGCAATTCAAAGTACGAGTTCTAAATAGATGGCAGTCGGGAGAAAAAAAACACTAGGAATTTAATTTTACTAAATGCATTGTGACCATCGTCGTCAATAATCCACAGATGTCTCGCGACACCGCAACACATACAACGCTGCTTAAATCTTGCAGATTCCTATAACTAGATCCCTAACGTTACATGGACGAAAGGATCACCCGACTTTGAACGATTTTATTGAGAAAATTATTAAATGAACAGCTAGATTTCTTATATGTGACATATACATCATAAAATAAACTGGGAATCAATGAAAAATCAAAACTGATGCATAAAAAGTAATTTTGCATCACTAGTTCTTATAAATTTATTCCAGTCTTTTTTTTCTATGAGTGAAAAACGATTAATCCCATTCAAAAACATAAATTTCATATCAAATAGTGAGTTAACAGGTTATTTCATAGATAGTGCCAGGTAGGACGTAATTTGCGTAAGAGCTCACGGGAGCTGAGCTGCTGCACTTAATTTTTTTCAGCGATTTTTTAGAAGTTAGACAGTAAGAGTTGGGTTCATTCATATTGCGCTCCGGAGCCCACCAGTGGTGTATCAATTCCGAAACTGATGACTAGAAACCCGCTTTCTTTTGAGAAACGTTTACACTTATGACGTAACTTGGAATATAACTGAGAGTTACTCTTTCTATCACTCAATAACTTTCTCTGCCAACCAGAACACAACGACGAGGAATGAGTGTCAAACGCAGTCATAACTGCCGTTAGGGGTTGTCCACGAATTTTGTCACGCTTTGAGGGAGAAGAGGGGGAGGGGGTTGTGAAATTGTGACAGTTTGTGACAAGGGGAAGGGAGAAGTGTGACATCACGTTTTTTTGAGAATATGCTTATTAAAAACATTGTGACGTATGACAATGGGAGGGGAGGGGGTAAGGTAAAGTGTGACACTGTGTGGCAAAAGTGATTGGAGTCAAAAATGCTGAAAAAATGTGTGCCATCATTTTTGGACAGCCTCTTATTTGATTTCTCGTTTCTACAGTTTTGCTTCTTCTTCGTATTCCAACATTTAAAAATTTCAAAAACCTTGTGTAGCAAATATCAGCATATTTTTGCTGTCATTGTCATGAATGTTATTGAAACAGAAACATAAGTAAACGAAAAAATAGATTTTTATTTACGTATTAACCCAGCTGCAGAAATTCTTTCGGCGGTCTGCGGCGCAAATTGGAGAAACCCAAAAATAGTCTGCAAAATAAATCGATATTACATTCAGTCACGTCATTAAAGGGGACCCTAGAACTGAAATTTAAGATGATTTTTTCTTTAAAAGTGTCAGGTTTCTTCATCCCGATTCATAAGTAGTGATAGATTTTAGATAATACTTTAGTGTATATTTAAATAAGTAGCCTAGTTAAGTTCAGAAATTGAGTTCTTGAAAAAACCTAGAAAGTTTAGACGACAGACACTTAAATGCTTTCAATGTTTAGTACAATAACACATGATTTTACTTTATTTAGTTTGTCTCAAGGCTTAATTTGAATGAGAGCTTACATCTTTTGCATACATTTTCTTTTTTCAATGATTTTTTTACCTATTAAACGAATGACGTGAGAAATTACAAAAGCTCATTTTCTGCACATCTTTTCTTTTACAAATATTTTTACACATCATTCAAGTCAGATTAAGTTCTGAAACATTATACGGCTCCAGAACTTTTCTTACCAGAAACTAAGTTTCGTTTTCCTTCCAAAGCTGAGCAGTCTTTACAAAAACACTACATTCAAGATTCTTGTATTCTATATGAATTCCCTTCAATCAATCGTTATATATACAGCAACTATCGTTAAATATCGAAAAATTGTTTCGATCAACTTATGGTAACCTATAAGCTCAGAAATTTTTTGAACTAGTTGGCTCAACGTTTCACTGTTCCATCTTGAAAAGCAATGCTGAGGTACCTCCCTCCTTTGGAATTGGTCACAGGGGTAACTCCAACAAACGCAACCCCCTATTCTAGTAAGAATACTATAAGTAGAATCGGACACATTGAGCAGTTATTGCTTTTGGTCTCCGTTTTCCCATGCTGCTTACAGTTTTCCATTATGCTCCCACGGTTCACATGGTCATAAAGTTTGCCACCCATGCCTCGAATCAGGAGTTATGAGGGCGAAGATTTTTCATCTGATACTTTCCGGCCCAACCTTTTGCTTCAGAAAAGCTGACGGTTGGTTGATTTTACTTGGTTGATTTTATTTTGTTAAAAAGAAAACTACCCTTTGGATTATTAGACATATTTAGGCGGAAAAGCTTTCTTAGTGGATGGCTGTTTACTTGAAAGTTATTGCATGCTTAAACTATAAACAACCTTTGTAAAAGTTTTAACTGTAATACTATAAAATTCATCAAAAAGTAGTATGTCTCAATGTTTTTTATTTATTTAAAGAAACTTGAATAGAGGATTTGTATTGCGTTCTGATTAATATTCATTTGAGGTTTGCATTTATCACATTTTAATTTATTTCTTTAATTTGGAATATCGTTCTCGAAATTAGGACATAAAAGTTGGGCGTCATTCATTGGCTCCTAGTTGTTTTGGTTTTGTTGACAAGATGTTACGCTTGAAAGTAATTTTTAAGTAATTCCAATTGAATAAGCAGAGCTGCTAACTGCTAAATGTAATAATTATGCATTTGCAAAAAATAAAAAAATATTTATAAACACCATATTCTTACCGACAGAATTATAGATAAGAAAGCTAACAATTATTGAAAAGCAATTTCTATTAGTAAAAATGCTTGAGAACTTCACAATGTTATTAAAGTGTAAGCATATGCACATTTGCTCATTTTTGTTTACACATTGTGAAATTAAACACGATAATCGTCTTAACCATTTTCACAAGGACGTCATAAAAAAAGGCTCATAATAAAACCATTTAAAATTCTACAAGGTATTTCAGTACAAACTTGGAAACAGGATGCAATTCAAAATTCAAAAAATGTTTTAATAGCTCCATGTGGATCAACTTTTGATGGCTATTGTATCAAGCTACTGTCTAAGCTCCAAACAAGAGCGATTAAGTTACTGGCTACTAGCTGCAGCTTTGCAGTGCAGGAATTGCAGGCAAGGGATATGCTTGGTTCCTACTTGCAATTCTCGCGTAGGTTTGGCTATGTTTGCTCTGATGCTTTTGGAGCTTTTTTGGTAAATCAGGAAAGTTCCAATCACTATCATTAAACCTACTTAATTTTTTTTATGGTTCCCGAGACATGACTGGCTTTAACAGGGGAGATTTCTCAATTCGTCAGAATGTTTCAAGGATTATTTCAGAAAGGTTACTGACTTTTAGCGGAAAATGTTCCTGATTTTTGCAAGATATGTTACTGGCAGAAATTGAGCACATCAGTTGTCTGTTATTTTCCAGGATCGTTTCTGAATTGTTTTTACAGTGTTTAATTTGCTTCGATGTTATATGTTATTCCGAGAGTAAAACAAAGTCAGCAACAACTTCAAAATTTACCTTAATGTATCAAAAAATTGAGTTAAATGTGACTATTACTTTTGTTTAGGATACAAAATTAAACCACCAGAAGTGGGGTGTTCAAAACAGCATACTTAAAGTTCTGCAGTCAACAAAAGTTTCGTTTTAAAGTATCAGGGATCCTAATTTTCCGAAGAACAAGATACTGTTGCTGATTCGGCTTCGCATTTTTCAAAATAAACAATACTAAGCCAAAACTTATGAATAAATAATCACACTCATATCACTCAATCCTTTATGAATATAAGCCCTTTGCATATACTTTGTGAGACTATGTATTTTATTAGTGTATTTTTAGCATGATTTACTCGTATTCAGGTCATGCTTTTGGACCTAAAAATGCAGGAGCTTCATTTTACGATAAAATAATTTAGAGGTTAATTTAGTAATAATTAATTTAAAGGTCTCTAAAATTGAACTTTTGTTTTTCAGTAATTTTTTTCCTTATGTAGTACAACGACGTACTAGTACAAATTTCATCTAGTATTATATGAATAATATTAGTATTTTTATGTTTTATCTCTTGGTGATTTTTGTCCAAAAAAGTGTACTGAATATAATTTCACCGTTTTGCTATTAAACACACACCTAACAACAAACAAGGGTTGCTAACTTGAAAATAATTTGCAGTAATTCATGATTATATAAGTTATCTACTTACTTCATATCTCAGTAAAATGACGATCATTTTTTAATTTTTGGCAAAAGAGTGAACCGAATATGCCTTCTACGTTTCACTATTCAACACACAAATACCTACAAAGAAAAATTGCTAAGTTAAACAGCCTCAAGCAATTCGATTACAGATTATTAACTTACTTCATATTTAACCAGAATTACACTTAATTATTGTTTTTTGATTTTGACAAAAGAGTGAACTGAATATGCCGTCTACGTTGCACTATTCAACACACACATACCTACAAAGAAAAATTATTAAGTTGAAATAACCTGAAGTAATTGGACTACAGATTATTAGCTTACTTAATATTTAACCAGAACTACACAAAATTATTAATATTTTTTTATTTTGCCAAAATAGTGAATCGAATCTACTTTCTACGTTTAACTATTCAACACACACAAATCTACAAAGAGAAATGGCTAAGTTGAAACAACCTGAAGTAATTCGATTACAGGTTATTAGCTTATTTCGTATTTATATAACCCGAATTACCCTAAATTATTATTTTTTGTTTTGCCAAAAGAGTGAACTGAATATGCTTTCTACGTTTTTTTGTTAAGCACACAGTGACACATATTTCAAAACGAAAATTTCGAAGTTGAAAATATGCTGCAGTAACTGGTTTAAAGGATATCTGCTTACTTCACATTTCACTAAAATGACACTAAATTAATGATTTTTGACTTTCTTTTTCTTATTTGTTTTTTTTTTTTTTTTTTTTTTTCAAAGATAGGTCTGACATACCAGTAAGATATTCCTTGCAAATAAATTTGAATTTTCTGTTATCCCTAAAGAAAAATATGTTTTACCGACTGAAGACAAGCTTCGAGACAGGTCTTCCACCCCCTCTGTTTGGCGTCACCACTGCTGATAATCCTTTCTGATTTATTATTTTATCCTTGAAATGGCTGCGCGTCTCTTTCAATCTGTCATTTTCAAATATTTTATGCATTTATTTTAAGTGCTTGATAAAATTTGAGACCAGTTTCTTAAGTCCAGTTTTTATTATTGTTAAAGATCCTTTGACTCAGATTGCAGCTAATGAAAATAAGTCTAAAAAGCAGAAGACTACGCAAAAGGTATTTTAATTCATGATTGCTTTCTCGGTTGTTATGCTGTAGTTGACTTTCAAAATGACATGTACTTTGAGACAACATGTGACATTTTTTTAAAGTCAAAGCTTAAGATCTAGTTCATGTCTTTAAATGTGTCTGTTTTAAAGTTAATAGTAAAAAAAGACCCAATGTTACCAATTTTTCGTTCACATAAAAAAAACTTAAAAGACGGTATGATTTTAACCAAAATTTAATGTCCTTTCTTGCCCCACTAGTAATATAATCACTAGTAAAACCTCATTAAAATATACCAATTCAGAAGAAAATGTTTCAAACTTAAGCTACTGTTTAGTAGTAAGTTAGACTCAATGAAAGTAACAAGTTCACATAACCATAATTTTTTTGCGTACATTTTATACGATTTGGGAAACAATTAGTTGACATCCAGTTTTACGTACAGACTTGGATTTTCTCCTATATTCTGCTTTCTTTCTCCTTTTTCCCTTGAGATGCGCCACTATAGTCATTCACTGTAAAAACGATTCAGAAGCGTTCCTGGAAAATAATGGGCAGCTGATGTGCCCGATGTCTGCCAGTAACATATCTTCCAAATTCCAGGAACTTTTTCCGCTAAAATTCAGTAACCTTCCTGATATTATCCTGGAAGCCTCCTGAAAAATTCAGAAATCTTCTCGTTTAAAGCCAGTCGTGTCCGTGGAAATAATATCTTGGCGTCATTCTGGTTTATCAAGGAAGTTAAAAGAGCATTATTGCAAACATGGCCGAAGCTATGATGGAATTGCAAGTAAGTAACGAGAATTTCGCTTGCCTGCAAGTTTATGCAGTCCACACTTTTTCGCTCCCTCTGGAAGTTTAATTAGCACTGACGGTGCGTACTTGAAGTAAAGCCGATACACTTTATAAATACGCTCAATTAATCTTTAAACTGGGAGCTAAAAATATTTTTCACAACAGTGAATAGTCTGCATTCTTGCGACTTGTAGCAATTCAGGAAACTTTTTGCTAAGAATACTTAATTTTTCCAGGAAGTGGATAAAAACCATTAAAATCCCGAAACGTAACACGGAAATACCCAGTAACGTTTCGGAATTTTTTTTACAGTGTTGGTAAGAGACATAAATGTTCATACTTTTCGAGTGAATTTAATGTTGCAAAAAAAAAAAAAAAAAAAAAAAAACATTTTTTCAAAATGTTTTGACTTGATACAATTGTACAGACAATACAAAATATGCAGGAAAGTTATCAACATAAGGAGAAAAATAACATTCAGGTCTAAAGTTTCTTTCTTTCTTTTTTTATTTTAACTTTTAAACTTATTTTTAGTAGTACCTGCGCAGTTTTGAAAAAGGTTTTACTATGTGCATTCTAGATTGCTTATCCAGTGAACAATTTTAGGGAATATATTATGTTATATCGGTTAAACATTTAAAGAATGTATCTTTTTCAAGAATAAACCAAAACCCAAGAATTTCGTAAAAAATCCCAAGAACTGAAGGTCTTTATACTAAAAACCTAAGATCTTGGGGAAAACCCAAGCCCCTGGCAGCCTGAACCGATTTCTTTAAATATTCCGTTTATGTTGGTTAGTGCTGGGAAAGTTTGTAGACCGTTTCAAAAAGAAATCGATAAATAGTTCTTTTTTTATTCGAAATTTATTTTTAAGTCCCAAAAATCGATCTTTTTACTTGATATAATTATCGTATCGTGTCAGTTTTAGTTTCATTGAAGCTCTCGAAAAAAAAAAAAAAAAAAAAAAACGCCATTAGAAGTTTCTCTTCCCACGGACCAAAGCTACGGAGCGCCAAAAGTAAGCTGAAGATAAACGTTATAAGCATTTTTAAGTTCGAAAATCAGTTTTAAGTTCGACCTTCAAAAATTCTCTGCGATAGATAGTGATTTTTTTTAATCGAGTGCATTTCGCTGAATAAATGACACGTTGTTGCTTTTTTAGCACAAATATGGGGAAATCAAATTCTTCAACTGTTTTTAGGCTTCTCCGATAATGGGGGATTTAAAAATTCCTCTTTTGAGGTTTTTTTTTTTGTTTTGTTATTTGATGTCCATTTATTTGTATATGCAGCCTCGAGACGATTGCTATAAATTTTCAGTATGAATTTATCATTCAATTTTGCATTACTCTTGTATTTAATCAAACCAGGACCTAAAATGTACTGTTTTGACATCATAAATGAATAGTCTAAGCTTACGTGGATTGTCTATGTTATGTAGAGTATTTTCCGAGTTTTCGAGTTCCGAGTATCACCAACTAGTAAACATCACCAACTAGTGATATTTGCAGCTATTACAACAGATAGATTTGAAATTGAAACTACCAGGCGGGTATATTTTTTTGTTCAACCTTTTTTGGGCTTACTAAATAAGTTTGGAATGTAAATTTTCCAGGCAAAAGAAAACATATCCCGACCCAGTTCATGCAAAACAACACATATCCACCTTGTTCAAGCAAAAAAGAACGCATCCAATATTTAACGTTAAATAATTAGCATATTTCTATCGAAACATGATGCAAAATATTAACATTAGGTACAGTCATAGAAAAAAAAACCGAAACACTCGATCGTATTCAAAGACTATTGACACTAGAGACACGTGTAAGGTGTAATTGTTTCGGGAATAAAAAGTTCTACATAATTAAGTTAAAAAATTGTTGTTGAGGTGTCGTCTTACTATTAAAACGAGCATCAACTTCAAATTTTTAAATGAGAACCCCATTTTTTTTATCGCATATTTGTGATCAGCATCCTTTTTTAACTTTGTATACAAAATTTTGTTGAATTCGATCCAGCCGTTACTTCAGAATCGAGTTTTGAAAAATTCCTTTCGTAATGTTAAAACGTATTTTGATATTTTTGATCATAACACAAAAACTAGTTAGGCACGGCAAAGATTGTTTTTATATCAAAATATGAATCGACCCAATAATAAAAACATCATTTACAACACCAAAAATGTAAATTTAATTTTTTATGAATTATTATAATATTTTTTGAAAAAAAAAATATGATCTGAAACCATATTAAATTTTAACAGAGATACAATCCGAGCTATTATGAGGGAATCCAAAATTTGAGCTCAAAATATTCAGTAGTTTTCGCGCTATGCTTAAAAATTCATTTTTTCCCACTTTAGGGGACCGTATACTTTTCTAAAACAGAAATTATGAAAGTTGGTTTCTTCGTAAAAAAAGAAAAAAATTGTTCAACAAAATGAGCAAACCAATTATAACGTGGTTTTTCTACAATATAGTTACGTCTATGAATTTTTCAAATGCATAAATTTATTTGCTGTCTCTGCAGAAGAACAACACAATTATTGCAACCGTCAGTTTTCTGTGGATATCGTTCAAACGTCAATGTGTAAATAATGCGAAACACTACTTCATTGTCTGATAAAAGAATATTTTATAGAACTTTTGAAATTAAAAGCTGCACTTAAAATACTTCGTTTTTTTTTCTTTCTGCGTTTAGTAATTGCCTTTTATAAAACAATAACTCAGAAAAAAAATTAACATGCACAAGTTTTTCACGGAAACATACAATAAAACTTCATTGTCTTTCTAGTCATGTTGCAATAGACAGCGTAGAACTAATGGCTCTTCCCGGTGATAATTTGCTAAAAGGAAAAATTAATGCCTTGTCTAAATCGAGAAAAAGCACTCGAAAAATAGCCGACAGTTTGAAATTTCGCCTTTAAAAGTATCCAGATGCGTCAAAAGGTAATATTTGCTCTTAGATAAGTTTACTGGTTTTTAGGAATTATTATTATTATTATGTTTTTTTTTCTTAAGTGTATGAATAATTTTCAATGTGTTAAGATCTGGGAGAGGAAATGTCAGTCGCAGTAGTAGGCCGCGTTCTTTGAGCCGTATTCTGCACGAAAGTAGTAGTTGTGGCTAAATGTGAACTTTTTTTTTTGACTTCGTCAAAGATTTAACAAAACATTAATTTGGATGTTAGATAAAGTTGAGTTTTTGTCTATTTTTAATTATAATTTAAATAATATTTTTCTACTTACTTTCTCTGTCATTATCCGTGCATTTCACATTAAAATCATTCTCGCAAGACAAAGATAAAATTTCAAATTATTTTCTTCTTTTTTAAATAACATGGAAAATATCGAAAATGAAAGCAAGTTATAATAAATTATTTTTATCAACTACTGAATGCCTATCTTATTAAATGCATGTTTTTCAGAATCCAATATCTGAATATTCGGCTCCACCTTTCTAACACAGGAACTGGTTCTGCTTTCTGATCTCATAATTCAAGCAAGCAACGGGCCAGAGTTGGGCAAATTTTAATTGCATTGAGAATTAAAGATTAACAATTGATTAATTGGTAAACGTAACCACAACAACTAACAATTGATCAATTGTAATTGTGGAAAATTACAATAAACAATTAATTAATTGTTAATTGTAGTTTACTAAAGTTAACAATTAATTAATTGTTAGTTGTAGTTTACCGCAGTTAACAATTAATTAATTGTTAATTGTAGTTTACTACAATTAACAATTTTTAATTGTATTCCCCACTACAATTAACAATTGTCGATTGTTCTGTGAATTTTAATTAAAAATAATTCAGAAAAAAATTACTGGTTTCGTACAATATATTCTACAGACGACAGGTCTACCTGGGACGTGAACGCTAAACAGGTAACATATTACTATCTAACTAATTTAAATACACATAGTAGCAACAAATAAATTATCAATAAAATATCAATAACTTTCAGTTAATGACCGCCCAATAGCCAGAGCTAAAGCAGAGATATATGAAATACTCGAGTTGAACCGAACCATTGCTTCGGTCACTCGTCTGAATTGCGCTAATTCTATATTAGCTATCAGTTTGTTTGGCACTCTTGGCTTCCTTAAGAGATTTTCCATCTGCAGCTAAGGCACTTGCCTGTGCCGGGCTGATAAGTGCTAATAAGCACCAAACTGCGGTCCTCGGCTGGAAATACCTGAGCTGGCGGTGTCTTACGAGCAAAGAATTGTTTACTGCAGTATATGACTTTTCTCAAAAAATCTTATGCCTTCAGCAAAGTATCCTCAAGAAAAGTATGTTTAAATTAAAATTTTTTCCGTACTAGTAAAAGTCCGAAGAACATCTGAGGGAAATTACAGAAATGCATCTTAATTACACCATTAAAAAAATAAATTAATAAACAGAGCTGTCTCTGAGATCTTACGTCCCCTGTTATGTCCTTCTTTCTGATTTCCCCTGTTACAGGTTAAACTATAAAACAATGATTTGCACAATTTTAAAACACTTAATTAAAACATAAACATTTACATGTGGAAAAAACTTGCCAAGACGAGAATAGTTCACGCGGCGAGCGAGCAATCAACACTGAACGAAAATACGAATTCGAAAAAAACTTTGAACTCTGTACGCTGCGCTGTACGTATTGATACATTAAGTTAATTGTTAGTTTTAATTGTTTCATAAAACAATTAAAAAAATTAATTGCAACTATTTTAATTGTGAAAAGAGATTAACGTAAATTAATCTAATTAAATTAATTGCAAAGTACAAATAATAGTTTAATTGCAATTAAATTAATTGCAATTAATTTAATTGCAATTACTTTTTTAATCAATTAACAAGGCAATTGAAAAAATAATTGATTAATGCCAAACACTGCAACGGGCCACACAGACCAGCTTCGCGGACTGAATGTGGCCCGCGTCTTCACTACAATGTAATTGCGGTTTGGTTATCCCATTCGAAGGCTGCTGTAGGTCCGAATAATAAGCATAACAACCCTCAACTATGTTTACCCGAAAACGAAGCAGATGTCATGTCATTGAAGTTGAGTGCCTACAAACTGGTGGACGAAAAAAATTTATCTCACCAGTGAGAGGCCGAAAACATACAGCAGATAAATTTACTTTACCTACCAGTTTGTTCGCACTCTCAGCTTCAATAAAGTGACTTCTGCATCCAGCACGTTTAGTTCCGATTCCGGTCTGCGAAATCCTCAGCAAGGACTATAATTGTAATTTCTGGATCGATTAAATCGCCTGTCGGGAATTCTGAGTGTAGTTTTGCTACAGTTGCGTCAGCCTAATGCCTGACACTATAGAAACTGTTCGTTTGCAGATATTTAGTGCGCGAAACAAAATCAAATAATGTTAAGCTTTGTTTGCAAGTGCAAAGTTACAAAATCGGAGAAATGACAAGAAGTCTGATTTCGGTTCACCTTGGTTTAAGCTACAATAACTTTTGCCTTTTTAAATTACGGGTTGGATCATCTGGAATCTCGTTGCTAGAAACAGTATTGGGAAAATACTTTCCTAAATTGATTTTAAGAGTCATTACATGTTTAACTAAAACCGCCAATTGTGTTATGATCTTTTAATAATACCACGCATTATGATCTTCCGCATCAAACAAATTCTCGTTTTTTAATTACAAAAACGCCGCTAGAACAATTACTGTTTTGGTCCATTGTGTTAATTCGAATAGCCAAATTTTTCCCGAATGAAGTTCGAGTATGAACGGTTTGCTCATTAACGATTATTTACATTCTCCTGTTTGTTTTATTTTTTAGATTTTTACTTCGCTCATTTTATGTATTTAGAGCAAATTTTCACGGACTAAATGAACCTTGTTTCGCTCGAGTCTCCAATCTATTTAATGCTGCATCTTCCCACGTTGTGCGGTACATTTTTTATATTTTTATATGCGATGGCTCAAACTTCTGCCAATGTTCTGCGAAATTATAAACGTATTATTTCACTTTACATCAAAGACTTTCTATTGATTCCAGAATAAACCTGTAACATATGTGCAATACATTTATCAAACATATTCACATCATAGGTATAAGTAATATATGGTATACTATATATTACTTATACCTATGTATACCATATATTAGTAATATATGGTATACATAGGTATAAGTAATAGGTATATAGACTCTAGGTATAAGGTTGGAAATTTACATTTCTATGAGACTTGAATGATTATATAAACAATCCAATAGGTTCATATTAGGAAAAGTCAAAAAGTTCCGTTACTTTTAATTTGCAATTACTCGATTTATTAAACAACGATCTATACGATGGACCAGCCAAGGGAAAGCCATTAATCCGTCTTTCTTAGATTAATCCAGATAGACAAAAATCAGTAAATATTTTAACCTATTTTCAAAAAAGAAAAAAAGTTTTCAAAGCGTAAATCGCTTTGTGGCGCAACATTATCGGCCAAAAAGTATCGAATTACGGAAAAAAAGAGAACTTAAAAAAATCAGGAATTGAGCTGGATAATCTCGATCTTTTCTTTGTTTACATTCCGTTACTTGATAAGCCGTGACCTTGAAAGAAGCGTTTTCAATGTTGTGATGGTCCTAAAATGTTTTTCGTTAATAACTCCTGTTCTACTGCACGGAATGCAATGAAATTTCGTACCCTGGCTTCATTTTGCTGTCTAAACTTAATTATGTAGCAAAAAATAGGAGTTCCTATTTGAAAATCAAGAGTTTGTGATAATTTTGCTTTGTATATGGTCCCTTATCAAAATTTTACATAGGTAGTTTTAAAGAAGACTTTAATCCAAGTCGGATGACACCTTTCTTTCCTTTCTAGCATGTATAATGGCCGAATAATTAAAAATGTTTCGGTTTTTTTTCTATGACTGTACAAACTGAACAATATTAACAACTTTTTGTTCGTGTAAATTTCAACGTAAGATAATGTAATAGTTTTTCGTGTTTCCCCGAAATTTTTTTTAAGGTGGACCTGTTTGCTTTTGCATGGCACCCCCTCATTTGTCAAAACACTAATTGTTTGTAATGTGATTCAATCACCGTTTCTTAAATTTGATTATTTTGCTCTTACAGCAAAAAAGAAAGAAAGAAAGAGAAAGCACAAAAGTCGAAACTTTTCTGGAATAATTGTCAAAAAATATTTATATTTAATTACAGCAAAAAAAAAAAGAGGGAATTAATTTTCATTCCTCCAAAACACCACAAACACCACGCTTGCCGTGATTCCGAGAATTTGTTTTGTGTTATCACAAAAACTGTTTCCCGAAAAGTGCATTCTCGTCGATTCGCTGTCTAAACAAAAAGACCAGTAGTCATACAATCACATGTTTACTGAATATTAGACAAAAATAAGCTTGGTACCAGTAGTGCATTCCTTAATGGAAGCCAATTAGTTGAAGTTGGTAGCCGAAGATGACTGTTATGTTTGCTAAGGGAAATTGTCACCTGACGGAGATAAAACAATCAATCTCATTAAAAGAACTCGTGGGTATGTTTCTTGGAAAAATGTCTTTTCTATCAACATAAATTGTGTACCCATAATAAACATTGCTATTAGAAGGACAAATAAAGAAACAAAGGGTTCGCTACTTTGGTTTTCAAATGCCGTGTTTAATCTTTAGGCAAATGTTTACTCTTCATTGAGGTAATTATGCACAATTGTTGTTTTGAAGACTGCTTTTGAAACCAATGGTTTACAAACTTTCTTTTTTAAATAATAAATAAATAAGAGGAAAAAGTTTTTCATATTTGTGTTAGAAAAAAAAAACATAAATAAACGTTGTAGTTCACAGAAATAATACTTTCATTGATTTTTTCCGAAAAAATTTGCATCGCACTAGTTATGAAAATGCGGGAATTTTATAAACATTTTTATAAACAAACCAGCCATACCCGCCACGGCTTTGGCAGTAATAAAAATTCAATGTAAGTTGCTAGCAAGCCCATTTTTGCCGCACTTTCTTTCAACGGAAGAAATTTTTTATTTTGTACCAATTAAAATATTAAAATTAGTAAGGCATAAAACTCCGGGTAGTATTTATAAAGAATAATGAATAGTCTTACAGCAGAAGACTATTAAATAAATTAAAAATAAACCAAAAAATAAAAAATAAAATGGAGAATTTCCCAAATAATAGTCAAAACCTTCACATTAAGCTTTCGATTTGTTCTTACATTAAAAAAAAAGCCTGTTGCGAAGAACTTGCATCATTTTAAAATTGTATCAAAAATCACCCTTGCCTAAAAGCTGTAATCTTCAAGGTTATTTCAATGTTAAAGACAGCAGCTTAAAAAAAGTAAATCCAGAAATCAAAAACAAACCGAAGGGGCTTTTGGAAATTTATACACTCTAAAAACAATTCAGAAACGTTTCTGGAAAAATAATGGGCAGCTAATGTGCCCAACTTCTGTAAGTAACATATCTTACAAACAACAGAAATGTTTTCCTCTAAAATTCAGTAACCTTCCTGAAATTATCATGGAATCTTTCTGAAGAACACTGTAAAAACGATTCAGAAACGTTCCTGGAAAATAATGGGCAGCTGATGTGCCCAATTTCTGCCAGTAACATATCTTGCAAAGTCCAGGAAAGTTTTCCGCTAAAATTCAGTAACCTTCCTGATATTATCTTGGAATCTTCCTGAACAATTCAGAAATCGTCCCATTAATAGCCATACGTTTCTTTGGAAAATTAGAGTAAACATAAGAAAGTACAGTATAACAGCTTGGCATCTTCCCGATTTATCAAAGAAGTTCCAAGAGTATTACTACAAACATGGCCAAAGCTCAGCCAGAATTGCAAATAAGAATCGGTAATTCCACTCACCTGCAATTCTTGCAAAGCTACGCAGACTAAGGCTCCTATATAAGGGGAGCTGACTTATCCGACATTTTGGTTCCAAAATTATCGGGCGAAAAAAATAAACATTTGTACAAAAGCCTCATTGCAGAAAACTGGTGTCCAAACTTTAGGTGTGTTGCCCGATTGATGTTTGATTATTTTATTCTGTGGATGAATACAATTTAATTAATACAAATTAAAAACAAATAAGGTATGAAAATGAGGTTTATTACCGTAAACATTTCCCGATACATTTTAGCTGAATTTGTAAACGAAGTTATCTTTCAAAATTTACCTAAAGTGACATTTTACTCAACTTATCATCAATTATTTTACGACTTAGCAAAAAGCGAATATTATGACGTATTTATAAATACTAGAAACGAGGTTGGATCCAATTCTGTCTTGGAACCAAAATGTCGGATAAGTCAGCCTGTCATTTTCAAGGGGCTCTAACGCAGTCCATACTTATTTGCTCCTTTTGGGAACGTATTTAGTATGGACGGGCCGTAATTGAACTAAAGACGACTCACTTTATAAATACGCTCAGTTAATATTTAAACTGGGAGCTAAAAATATTTTTCACAACTGTGAAAAGTCTGCATTCGTACAACTTGTAGCAATTCAGGAAACTTTTTGACAATGATACTTGATTTTTCCAGGAAGTGGGTAAAAACCACTAAAATCCCGAAACGTAACACGGAAATACCCAGTAACGTTTCGGAATTTTTTTACAGTGAAGTCAACTCCCTGGTTAAAGCCAGTCGTGACTCTGGAACCTTCAGAGAAAACTCAGGTAGGCTTAAAATAATAGCTTGACGCATTCCTGTTTTTGCCAAAAGAGCTATGTAAGTATAACTGAAATCAGGACTGAATTTAAGACAGAATTCCAAGCAAGTACCACTCACCTGATATAAGGCTTCTGCATTAGGAGAGCTGACTTATCCAACACTTTGATTCCAAAACTGTCGGGCGAGAAAAATAGTATATGGATCATTCCACGTCAAATCGCCTAAATTAAATAGTGGGCCGTGCCGTCATGTCTCCGATTTTTTCTGTTATTTTTTTTTACAAATAGATATCTATGAGAAAAGCCCAAATTAATCTTTTTAGATTTTTAGAATGAAAATTACGCTTTGGAGAATTTTTTTCAAAAATTCGATTTTTGATCATTTTTCAGAGTCACCGTTTTGGCATGAATTCAGAAAATCTCTCTAATTTATTTTTCATCCAGTTAAGCTGAATTTGGTATCAATTTCAAGCTAATATTTTTCTCTCTCACTGTGAACGACAGAAAGTATTCTATGAACAGTTGGGTCTTGCCACTCTTTATCTAAAGTCAGTTTTTATGTTTTTTAAATTAGGAGCTTAATCCTTATATATTATTTTTGTAGCCTGTTTTTGGTTTCTACGCGAGATTTTCCTCAATTCTTGATCGATTCCTTTGATTTACGTCTTATTTTAAAGCTTATCGTGCTGGCTACTGACGAAAAATAGACCCACGATCTAAAAATTGTTTTTTTTTCTGCCAAAAAACCTGTTTTAATAACCAGAATGAGGTTTTCGGTTAAATTTATAACTTTAACTTGCACTATGACCTACAGAGCTGAATAGCTTGATCGACAGAGCGTTCGACTGGTAACCAGGAGAATGAGTGTTCGGGCCCGTGTCCGGAAAATCTGCAACAAAAAATTAGAGAAATATCGCGCATTACATGAACACTTAATAAAGTGAATAACAAGTATGAGGGAATAGAATAATTGAGAAGGAAACGCTCCTTGCTGTTATGAAAACTTGATGTAACATTGTGCTAAATTACTTCTGAATTGTAAGGTTTTTTGAGCAATCCCGATTGCTGATTGCTTTCATTTGACTGTTTTGATGTGCTATCATTTTATTTTCCCACCAGCACCCTCCGCAGCATCACCGTCGACCGACTCCTCACGATGCTGCTCCGCTGGCGAAAGCCGTCTCCAAGTTGCATCCATATGTTACACACACGCGCATACATACACAACTACGCACACACACGCGCGCGCACGCACACACACACATACACACCACCACATTCACACAAACATAACTACCCACACATTCATGCCTGCACACAAACACAAACACATATGCCTACACACACATACACATACCCCGCCCCCACGCACACAAACACTCATGTACACAACTACCAAAACTCATGCCAGCACACAGACACAAACACACGTGCCTACACGCACATACACATACCCTCTACACACAAACACACATACCTCACCCGCACACACAAACACGCGCCTACATACACGCACACACTCGTGATTGCGAAAAACATAATTTGAATTCAAGATGACAAAATTCAACTTATTTTTTTTTTGTTTGTTTGTTTTTAAAGATTTGGCTCCAGTAGGAAAATTAAAGCATGATGTAAGCGAAAATATAAGTATCAGGTTTAAGATTTCAGACTACAATGGAATTGTTTTTTGTTCGGAAAAAAATAATAAATCGTATATTGAAATACAGATTCTTCTAATGAGTTTTTGACTCTTTGTACAAAAAAAAAAAAAAAAAAAAAATACTACCTCAATTTGAAGGGTGAACTATATTTTTTTTTTCTTCTTTTTGTAAAAACAAATAGCTTATCACATTTTTACTACATTCGAAAAGCTACGCTTAAAAGAGCTTAGTTCAAACTATTTTGTATTTTAACCGTGCTGTTAAATGATGAACACGTGCTGCCATCTAAGTCATAACGGTTCAAGCAGTCTGCGGTAATTTTCCTCCATTGTAAAAATTTTTAAAAATAAAAACATTTCTCTTCAATATCTTATCTTATATATTATTCCCCTCTCATTTTAAAACTTATCAGGCCCGCTAATGACGAAAAATAGACTTACGGTCGAAAAATCAAGTTTTCGGAAACGCCCCTTGCTGATGCAAAACCTTGATGCAGCCTGAAGTTCTTATGCAGATTTCGTTTTTTTTTTAAATGCAAAGTTCTAATATAATTTTCCAATTTTTTACGTCGCGTTCGGCAAGAAAAAAAAATAAATTAATCTGTGTGTGTGGTTTTTTAATAAAGCTTAAAAGCACTGGACTTAGTTGCTCGGTTAAATTAATAAGTTTTTTTTCGGTAGAGCGTTCTGCTATAAACTAACTGAACGGGCAAGCTCGAGCTGTCCGACATAATAGAGAATTTTGATTAATATTACACATGTACTCATAACATACAGCAGATAACACACGTAGCAAAATAAATGCAATGGGAATGCTACTTGGCGTTTTGAATCCTTTATGCAGGCTACAGTTATCATTCGGATAAGTTGACTGTTAATCGAAGGGTGCTCGATTAAGCGTCTTTTAAAGATTATTAAATCCTTTTTTTTTAAAGCTTTGACTCCATCCACACCACTCAGCATAATGTAGCATAAAAAAGTATTAGATTTTCCTCAAGGAAATCCTTTTTGTGCAGAAAAACATTTTCATTGTATGCTGAAATGTAGATGTTTCTAATAGCAGTGTTCGACCTTTTGTACAAATGAAAAAATACTACGCCAAATTAAAACTACGAGTTTCACCCAGTAAACCTTTAATTTTTTATTCGCGCGAATACGATATAAAACATAAAAATTATTATCAACTTCATTAGTAAGAAATCATTTTCTCTTCCTCTGCTTTCTGCTGAAAAAAAAAAAAAAATACATTTTGTCTACGTTCGTAAAATTACACTAGAAAAACGGACTCAGTTCAACTGGTTTTGGTTTTGAATTTTAAGTGTTCGATTAAAATAGAAACATGAGCGGGCATTAAAGCCGTAACGGTTAAAGCAGCCTGCTATGAGAAATTGTTCTTCAATATTCAAAAACAAAAACACCTATTTTGAATTGAATTTATTACTTCTCTAGAATGTTTGTTTCAATCGCTACGTGAGAGCTTCCTCATTCTATAATGAAATTCCATGTTTTACGAATAATTTTAAATCATATCAGGCTGGCTAATGACAAAACATAGACGCATGATCTTATTATTATTATTATTATTTTTTTTGACAAAAAGCTTTTTTGCTGTTTTTTACTACGCATTCCTTCAATGAATAGCTTTCGAAAAGGAAGGCGCAATTGCTAGGTTCGTTGGGGTGTCGGGTTCTTAATCAGAATGGCGCCAATTCGAATAGGTGCCAATAAATATCTCTTTAATGTTTCTTTTTTTCCCGTCAGATGCTCACATGGGCAGGACTGTATTTGCCACAACCTGTTTTTTCATATGCACAATTATTGCTTTTTCACGAATCACTACTCAGCCACACTTTTAATGATATTTATGTTTGCATTGACAACACGTACAAACAAAAAGTGAGCGATGATCAAATTATCACAGCGTTGTATTTAATGAGGTTTTGTTACTGATGTCTTTAAATTACACGCCTTCTCTTCTACGCTTATTTTTTTCGGTTCTTCTTCATAATGTTCTTCCTTTGAAATTTTTAAAGAGCGAAATGCCTTATGAAACGATTCGAAGCACAGTGCGGAGTTCCGCACGGGTCGACTAGTTTAAGTTATATCTCCGAAGTACCTACTATTTTGGATGAGCCATTGTTTGGCTATAGAAGGCGTAGATAGAACCCTAAAAGGATAAAAAAAGTTCAGAAAAAATTATGAGAGGTGTCATCTTCATGTTTTACGGTGACTTTCATCAAACTCTTCCTGTGGTGGAACGAGGGCAGATATACTTCAATCCTGAGTAAGAGCATCTCCTTTTAGGAGCCCTTTACAATATCTGTATCTTAACAACAACTATAAGAACTAAATTAGGAGATGGTGATAGGCATTACTAGAATCTTTAATTACAAGTAATCAACGGGAAAATATCTGGAAAAGGATAACTTATCAAAATATATGAGTTAAGAAATTCTCTCTAAATGATTTGATCCTCAATGTATATTCTGAAACCAAGACTCATTGTCAAAAAAAAATTACACGTGGATGTGCGAGATGGCAACAGTGTTTGCCAACAACGCTGTGCATCCATCCACATATATTCCTCTATTCCCTTATCTCCTCCGGACTTCTCTTCATGCTTTTAAAATTAAAGGTAATACAACCTCTATGCATACAGGAAGATTGTATTGTTCATTGGAAATTATATGTTGGTCTCTCTTGATCAGGAAATGAGATGAATCAGTTTGTTTCAAATCTCATGAAAACCGAACAAAAAATATTGCTTTCTATTAATTTTAATCTAAGAAGTTACAGCATAATATTTTTGTTAGATAGATAGTTTTTTTTTTTTAACCCGAACACAAGGTCGGGACGGGCCGCTACTATGTGATAAAAAAGGTGGGTTCTTGTTGAAAATTTTGAAGTTAATGCTCGTTTCAATATGAAGACGACCCTTAAACAACAATTTACCTACGTAATTATGTAGAACACATTATTTCTGAAAAAATAACATTTTACACATGTCTTTAGTGTGAATAGTCTTCGAATACGAACGAGTGTTTCGTTCCCCCCCCCCCCCTAAGACTCTAAGACTGTACTAATCAAATCAAACTTATTTCCTCGCTAAATCCGGGTTCTTGTTAAATCATTGCTCGTTAAGCTAGTTCGACTGTTTGAAGTTCAGTTTAAAACATTCAATTAGTAATAAATCAAAAACTAAGTTATAAATACAAAACTACCAGTATGATTTGTAAAAGCAGTTAGATTAATAACGAAATATACTCGTGTTTGAGCGACGTGTGTGTTGATATCATGGCTATCGGGAACACATTCCCAGCAATGGGTGTGAGTAGTCAGCTTAAAAGCAGTTTAGATCAGTATGAGTGTTGTCAAAGTTTTATCCTACATTTCTTAAAATTTTTAATGATGCTTAACACTCTCTCTCGTTAGATATTATGTATGATATGTGTATGTGTTCGTATTTTATCACTCGGTAAAATTGGGATTTCATTCGGAGAAATTAAGAATTTTCCCCCTCTAGAAAATTTTAGTTCGTGGCGGCCCTGGGATCATGCGTGAAGCAATCAATGCCTTTCCAGTTTCAATTTCCTTTCTTCTAAGTCAATTAGTTCCTGTGAAAATAATTATCCTAAGTGAAGAAACCATCCCTCTTGTCAACAGTAATGTTTCCCTCCCCCCCCCCTGCATCCTGCTTTGCAAGCAATATTCAGGGGAACAGTGTTTCCAACTCCCTACGGATGTTGTGTTATCTTCTGAGGACACTTCATGGTATGGCTGTGTTCTTGTGGTGATGCGTTCCCACGAAAAAATACGACCTTCAAATTTCTGCTTGCTTTCCTGCTCATCTGAACGCCTCAGAAATTTTTTCTCGTGTACCCCAAGAAGATTAAAAGCGTGCTCATTGGCACATAAACGAATGCGGAACAGTGGTTTCTCGTCCGTGATTAAACCCGTCACCGAACACAGTCCTTTTCCCAGACAGCATGTGCAACGAATTTCTAATTTCTACTTCCTCTAAATTGAGAGTAAATGTTTGATCGACCGTCCATGTGCATCTTCTTAGAGTTCCTATCTGCCCAATCAGTAGGATGGGCAAACAGTTCCGTTTACTGTCAGAATGTTTTCATTTTCGCTATATCGTTTCGTTTATTGTCAAATCTTCAAGTTTTTCTCCGTTTTCCATAGGTGTCGACATAGGGTGTCATAGTGCAAACAGCAATTGAAATTTTTAGGAAGACTTTTAGGCGGGGGGGGGAAGTATTTTTTGGGGGTACCGTTGTTGTGAGTGCTCCGCTGCTTTTAAGTGAAATACGGCATCACTCTAGAGGAATGGACACCTTTGTGTAAGGTCGATCAAACATTTACTCTTCGGAGTAAAAGTTTGATCGGCCGTCCATGTCCATCTTCTAAGATTTTCTATGTATCCCTACATTAGGATGGGCAAAAAGTCGCGTTTACTGTCAAAATGTTCCAGCTTTGCCCTGCCGTCTCGTTTATTGTCAAATATTCACGTTTTCCATGTGAGGGAATGTCACAGATTAGATCAGTGTCATTGAATTTTGTGGGTTTTGTTTAAAGGTGTTTAGCTTTTTTTTTTTAGAGAGAGAATCGTTCTTGAGAGGGAGATGGGGGGTATTTAGCAGGTTTTAAGTGGGGTGTGCCATCAGTGTTGTGGGGTTGAGGTCACCACTGTATTTTCCCTATTACCTTTAATAAACCGTTATCTTTCAGTTTTTACATGTACGTCGGTAAATACTTGTACTCTAATTGTTAAGCTCTCGTCCTGAATTTGTTGCCTCATTTGAATAATTTTGAACTGGTTATTACTACTGTTGATTTTATGAGTGAGTTTGAACGTTAGATTTCTGGATACTATGCCATCAATCGGCTAGTTTGCGGAAGAGATCGACGTGATTTCAAGTGAGCATACGATTCATTACACTGTAAAAAAAATTCGGAAACGTTTCTGAGTATATCGTGCAGCTGCGGTTCATGAAATTTTCGAAAACGTTTCTGAGTATTTCGGAATTCTCTTTCTGTAATGTCCGGAAACGT
Organism: Uloborus diversus; assembly: GCF_026930045.1. Lineage (NCBI taxonomy): Eukaryota > Metazoa > Arthropoda > Arachnida > Araneae > Uloboridae > Uloborus > Uloborus diversus. The sequence continues at coordinate 95,578,117 of NC_072740.1, read as the reverse complement.
GTCTGAGTATTTCGGAATCCTCTTTCTGTAATGTCCAGAAACGTGTCTGAGTATTTCGGAATCCTCTTTCCGTAATTTTCAGAAACGTTTCTGAGTATTTCGGAATCCTCTTTCCGTAATTTCCAGAACTGTTTCTGAGTATTCTGTGCAGCTGTGGTTCATGAAAGTTTCGAAAACGTTTCCGAGTATTTCGGAATTCTCCAAACAATTTTCAAAAACGTTTCCGAGAATTTCGGAATCCCTTTTCCGTGATTTTTTCTAAAATATAATTCTTTATTATAGTATTGCATACCATATCAGTTTCAATTCTTTCATATCTAAGAGCAATAATACAAGCAATTTTAGAATCATTCGTGGTTTTCTTTTTGGAATTTCTAATGACAAATAGCATGATTAACAGCATAACATATGCACAGTTATAAATTTTTGAAAAATTATGAAATAATCTACTAGTTTCATTCCTAATCACAAAATCGTCGGGGGATTAGAGTGGGGGTACCTTCTGAAAAGTGGGGATTGTTTGTTAAACAATCTTAAACTTCAGTTTTTCTCTCAATATTTTCAAGACAAAACTATCAACATATTGTATTTTTAATGCAGAACTTAAAAACATATCTTGTATCAAACTTGATAGCTTTTATCTTCGGATAAAATTTGACAGGACTTACCTACCCTTCGCGTTCCGGAATTCGTTCACCTCAAGTCAATTTCTCTGACGAACAAAGTGTACCGAAAAGTACCAACAGAGAAATTGATGAATTTAAATATGACACCAAGTTCCCCTGCTGGAACCATTCGGGTTGATTCTTCTGTTCTTGCCCTTTTGAAGCTCATCACAAATATAAATACTTATTCAAAATAGGTTACTGATTTTATTTTTACAGTGTGCGCAAAATGCATTATATATTTTATTTATTAAAGCATTGAACTCTATTACATGATTATTCCATTTCATATATACGAGAATCCCCCCCCCACCATAAGAGTGATGGTGCACCCATAAAATGCTATGAAGCGCCCCCCTCCCTTGAAAAAGCAACATCATATACATTATAAATCAAAGTATCATATAAATTATAAGTCAAATACTTTAATATGGTGTAAAAATACAAAATTATTTTATTAAGTCTTTTTTTTTTTTTTTTTTTTGCTTTTGGTAAAATTGAGGCTCGTAAAACAAAAAAAATGAAGACACTTTTAAATACATATATGTATTTATTTGTTAAATAAATTAATACACATTTAACTAATTTAAAGCGTTTCGCTAATGCAAATATTTAAAGAGATATCGTCATTTAGATAATACTGAAGCACTATGTTCCTAATTACAAGAGATAGTTTTTTTTTTTTACTTCATACAATCTAGCTACACTGTTTACAAGAGAATGAAAACATGCAACCTTAAAGACGAACTATCAAACCTGACAATTTGCATATTATAACATTTAATTCATAATGCTTGATACATAAATGTTCAGCCAAATATTAACTGAGATTGACACATAAAAACAAAGTACACAATAACACTTATTTAAATTTTTTTATAATCTTCAATTCATAAATTTTACAGAATAAAACTAGACACACTTGCACTTTAAATATGTGTTCTATGTAATGTAAAATATTTTCAAATTGCAATAGTTCACAACGAAAAAATTATGCTGAAGAAAATAGTTCTTTTTTAACGAGATTTATATGAACTAAATCTCTTTAAAGTAATAGAGTTGCAAAGCGACTTACCTATTCGTCGGTGGTGGTCTTTTGCAGGCTTTGGTCACCAAAAAGGTGATTTTTATGACAGAATAAAATTCTGCCAACAAAAATTACCCATTTGGTAGAAAGAAGAAAAGTATCCAAGAAAAAAGTAAATTACCTACACAAGTTATGCGACGCAATGAATTTACATGGCGTCCTCTAGGCAGTTATTTGTTTTTTAATTTCAGTTTGTATTCCTTCCGCGAGCATGCGTCGAGAATTTGCACTTCGTACTTAAAAATAAGTGACATAGCTTCAAATTCAATCTCATGACGATACATAAGCAAGAAAATATAAGACTTTAAAATTATCTTCAGTGAATTCATGCGAGGAACAAAACTTCGACTAATCCACTTGATGAGTGTTACTTCGCATACATGAGTCAGCACTTGTTTTCATTGCGTGCTTTCGAAAGTTTCAGTTTAGATTTGCTGCTGGACTATAAAATTGCCGTGTGAGCTGCGCATGCGTCGACTCTTACTTTCTTGCTAAACGGGAAACGTTTTTGATTATAGCAGAAAACTGCGGAGGGCGTACGAATCTGTGTATTACGGAAAACTTTTTTGTATATTCCGAGAGTTTTCCGAGATTTTTTACAGTGTAGCTGAGACAGTTTTGTGTGATTACTGGTAGTAAAGTACTTGGTTTATAAGAGTGGTTAAACCTTGAATTTTTGAAAGTAATCTGGTACCGATTTTTGGACGGACTGAGAGAATGCTTGGTAAGTAAATCTTGTTAGCTGATAGTATGCACTCTAAAATTAATGAAAACGTTTAAATAAACTCATCAATTTCAATATTTAGTCCAAAGGTTTCAAATGTTACGTCCGTAGTAAGTTCGGTATACTGCTTACAAATCAAAAACGTTTTCCCGTTATAATATTATGAAAATCGTTCAGTCATCCAATATCCGATGGTGAACGTTTTGAAAATATTGTAATGAAATTTTCTTCAGTTAGAATTTCAAATCCATTGTGATGTGATTTTCCACCTCTGGAAATGTCAAGGAGTGTTTTCACTTATTGTAACATAGCTATTTCACTGATTGAATCATGCTGAAAGTGTGCGCTTGGTACGCGCACTTGGTGCGCATCACCAAGTGTGAATGCTTTTCACACACATGTTTGTGCATTTCAGCACTTCCAATTGAATAACAGGGACAGAAAAGGTTAATTAATCACAGTTTAAAATGATACAAACAGTGTCCATCATAGCTGGATTTTCGATGACAAATGTAGTCGTCCACTTACGTCCAAATGATTCAAATCTGAAGCGAGAGATTCATATCATGGCCATCTTTGAAAGAAAAGCGGTTTCATGATCAGCTTAAAATTCCAGTTAAACCATTGCTACAATTTCGCTAAGTAGCCTGACTTCCAGAAGCCTCTTCCGGGAGATTCACTCAGCTATATCATCACTTGACACACATGGGTGCTTCTTCGAAGACCATCCGCTGGCCTCAGGCAGGATCTTTAGGATAATCGGGATATCTTTTGTGTAAAGGCAAGCGGTACTTCCGCCGACCATCATCAACTAATTCTCTGAAAACGATGAATGCAATGTGAGAAAGACAATTAAGTGAAAAGTGGATTAAGACTGATATTTCAAAAGCAGTTATCAATATGAGCACTAATAAATATTAGTTCCAACTTTTGAAGAGTAGGCCAGGATTCCCTTATTTGACAAGTACTATATATATATATATATATATATATATATATATATATATATAGAGAGAGAGAGAGAGAGAGAGAGAGAGAAGTGAACTGAAGTCGAACTGCTTTTTTGGAAAAATGAACTTCCCTTTCATAAAAAATAGGTTTCCAGTAAGGATTTAATCATCTCTTATTGACGTTTCAGTTGTGAAAAATTTGTGAATTCTATGAAAAACATAAATACATATGCATAGAAATATGAAAAAAATATAAAGACTTACTCACAAGTTTAAATTCAATGAAAATATGAATTTCATTCAACAAAGAAACGAAATTTTATAGCTTGTGACGAAACTGAAAAATAATTATTAAAGAAAAAAAAATTACTGCGTGAATAAAAATTTGCAGTGAAGCAAAAAGCTGCTTGAAAAATCCGCAACTCTCTTTTTTTAAGTGAGGAACTCAAATGTCAGCAAAAATGATCTAGGGTGCTTTTATGGGCTTCGATTTTCTTCTTCAATGTATTAAATTTTACTTTATTCTTTCACTCAGTGATATTTTTTACTGTATTCTTAAATGAACAATACTGTAGATAACGTTCATTGTAAGAATATGTAGTCACAGTCAGGGCTTTTTTTAATTTCTACCCATAGAAGTACAACAGTCCTCTATTCCTTATACAGTAGACCCTTGTTTTACGCGGGGGGCTACGTTCCACGAAATGCCGCGTAAATTGAGACTTAATCGTAGTGTTAAAATAGGGGTTAGGTTCCGTAGATAAAAAAATACTTCATTCTAGTGAAAACTAATTGTATAATAAGTTTAACGTGTACTTATATCGATTTTTATGCACAATATGCATAAAGAAAACATAAACTAATTTCGTGTTCTGTTTATAAAGAAGAGCTGACTATGATAGACTTTTGACAGTCATTAAGAATTTTTCTCTGTAATTTTTTGCAGAGCATTAACGCGTCCATGATCACTTGCGTCATTTCCGTGATAGAATCTTCCTTCACTAACAAATCAGAAAGATTATTTCTTTTGTCTTGGAATGGCTCACAATTTTCAATGTGAACGTTTTTGGTTGTGCGTCACCGATGTCGGTATCCTCGCTGGTTTCGGCCTCCTTTGTCACTCCTAAGAGCTCTTTTTCCAGTGAGTTCTGAACTGTGTGAGATTAATAACTTTACTTCTGGAAAGAGCTCCGGAACCAATCGCATAAAATGTCTCCAGGGGCCCAAGTTCGGTTATTAGCACGCCAAAATGCAGTTGATTACGTGTAATCTGCAATCTTTAGGAGTTTGGATTTTAAACGAGAGAAAAATGTTATTTGTTTGCATTGCCGCATCCGCGTAAAACCGAAACTCATCCGCGTAAAATAAAATAAAGTTGTCAAATCTTAAACCGCGTATAATCGAAACCGAGTAAAATAAACCCGCGTAAATCGAGGGTCTACTGTATCTTACTTTTGCACGTAAATAGGCTGAATTTCCTCTCCAATATTGAACTTTTCTTTAAATGGGAAACAAGAGTAACACAGTGTAAAAAACGAAACGTCACTGATTATTTCCGTGGAACGTTTCGGGATTTCACAGGTTTTTACCCATTTTCTGTGAATATTAAGTGTTTTGGTCAAAAAGTTTCCTGAAGTGAAACAAGTAACACGAACGCAAACTTTGAACTGTTATCCTTATATATTATTTCTGTAGCCTGTTTTTGGTTTCTACGCGAGATTTTCCTCAATTCTTGATCGATTTCTTTGATTTACGTCTTATTTTAAAGCTTATCGTGCTGGCTACTGACGAAAAATAGACCCACGATCTAAAAATTGTTTTTTTTTTCTGCCAAAAAACCTGTTTTAAAAACTAGGATGAGGTTTTCGGTTAAATTTATAACTTTAACTTGCACTTTGACCGACAGAGCTGAATAGCTTAATCGGCAGAGCGTTCAACTGGTAACCAGGAGAATGAGTGTTCGGGCCCGTGTCCGGAAAATCTGCAACAAAAAGTTAGAGAAATATTACGCATTACATGAACACTTAATAAAGTGAATAACAAATATGAGGGAATAGAATAATTGAGAAGGAAACGCTCCTTGCTGTTATGAAAACTTGATGTAACATTGTGCTAAATTACTTCTGAATTGTAAGGTTTTTTGAGCAATCACGATTGCTGATTGCTTTCATTTGACTGTTTTGATGTGCTATCATTTTATTTTCCCACCAGCACCCTCCGCAGCATCACCGTCGACCGGCTCCTCACGATGCTGCTCCTCTAGCGAAAGCCGTCTCCAGGTTGCATCCATATGTTACACACACGCGCATACATACACAACTACGCACACACACGCGCACACACACACACACACAAACACACACATACACACCACCACATACACAGACATGCACACAAACACAAACACATATGCCTACACACACATACACATACCCCGCCCCCACGCACACAAACACTCATGTACACAACTACCAACACTCATGCCAGCACACAGACACAAACACACATGCCTACACGCACATACACATACCCTCTACACACAAACACACATACCTCACCCCCACACACAAACACGCGCCTACATACACGCACACACTCGTGATTGCGAAAAACATAATTTGAATTCAAGATGACAAAATTCAATTTTTTTTTTTTTTTTTTTTTTAAAGATTTGGCTCTAGTAGGAAAATTAAAGCATGATGTAAGCGAAAATATAAGTATCAGGTTTAAGATTTCAGACTACAATGGAATTATTTTTTGTTCGGAAAAAAATAATAAATCGTATATTGAAATATAGATTCTTCTAATGAGTTTTTGACTCTTTGTACAAAAAAAAAAAAAAAAATACTACCTCAATTTGAAGGGTAAACTATATTTTTTTTTCCTTCTTTTTGTAAAAAGAAATAGCCTATCACATTTTTACTACATTCGAAAAGCTACGCTTAAAAAGAGCTTAGTTCAAATTATTTTGTATTTTAACCGTGCTGTTAAATGATGAACACGTGCTGTCATCTAAGTCATAACGATTCAAGCAATTTGCGGTAATTTTCCTCCATTGCAAAAATTTTTAAAAATAAAAACATTTCTCTTCAATATCTTATCTTATATATTATTCCCCTCTCATTTTAAAACTTATTAGGCCCGCTAATGACGAAAAATAGACTTACGGTCGAAAAATCAAGTTTTCGGAAACGCCCCTTGCTGATGCAAAACCTTGATGCAGCCTGAAGTTCTTATGCAGATTTCTTTTTTTTTTTAAAAAAGCAAAGTTGTAATACAATTTTCAAATTTTTTACGTCGCTTTCGGCAAGAAAAAAAAAATATAATTAATCTGTGCGTGCGTGTGTGTGTGTGTGTGGTTTTTTAATAAAGCTCAAAAGCACTGGACTTAGTTGCTCGGTTAAATTAATAAGTTTTTTTTTCGGTAGAGCGTTCTGCTATAAACTAACTGAACGGGCAAGCTCGAG